>NW_015169817.1:261431-276730 GCF_001447785.1 Gekko japonicus | reverse complement strand
CTCTATCCCATTCATAATCTTATAAACCTCAATCATGTCACCCCTCAGTTGTCATTTCTCCAAACTAAAGAGCCCTAAGTGCTTTAACCTTTCCTCATAGGGCAAGATTTTATATTTCTGAAGTTCTTGGGTAGCAAAGCTTCTTCATTTTGAAATTCAATATCACAAAGTCTCTGTGCGACAGCTGTTCTTGCCTTGTATAGGTTTCCATAGAAGAGATCTGGGAATAGGCCAATGTGATTTAACTTATTAAGAATTTGTGTGGACCAGGCAGCGTAAGGGTCCGAGGCTAAAAGATAAGTTATTAAACCCTTCGGGTTGTAATGAATTTTTAGCCAGAGTGTTATAGCCTGCTCCCAGACCTTTGCTTCAACTCTGAGTAGCCTGGCCTCTTGCCTAAGTGTTACATTAGAAGTGCTTCTAGGAACGCCAAATAGAGATCAAAGAAATTTAGATTGAACCCTTTCAAAGGTCTTTAGATTGGCAGAAATTTGTGAGCCATACAGGAGCTGAGCCAATTATTTTGCCTTGAAGATTTTTAAGGCCATGGGGAGAAAACCTGCGCCTTTCCTTCTAAATAATCTGAGAATGGCATTTGCACTTCTTTCTGCCAAGTTAGCTGATGAGGACAGATGTGCTGAGAATTTGAAGTTATAAGAAAAGGTAATGCCTAAGGATTGAAAGTTCTTAACTTGATCTATGGCATTTCCTTTAATATTCCAGTTGAACTTCCTGAATGAGTTACCAAAATGGACAAGTTTACATTTAGCAAAATTAATAGTTGATAATTCAGTGTCACATTGCTCTTTAAATTTTATCAGGGCTCGCTTCAGGCCAATTCTTGTCTGGGATAAAAGAACAGCATCGTCAGCATACATTAAGATTGGAACCTTTCTGCTACCTGAGAATGAGGGAATTTAAATGAATTTAAACAATGTCTCCAATAACTTTTCCTAACAACCTGATTTAGTTACTCATGTTCTCCGTCACTGCCCTATGTTTCGTAAGATTCGTCCGCAACATCTTGATCTTGTTATTTCTAACCTTTCTGGATCTCCAAAAAGAATTGCCCAGTATTTACTTGCTGATAAATCCTCTCAATTGATAGAATTAGTGGCTGAATACTCGGCTATAGTATTGCACAAGCATCACTGCCTTCTAGGAAAGCCAATTAATAATTGTCTGATTTTGCTTTGAGGCATTGTTATCTTGATATTACTCCAATTATCCTTTTAGATTGTATTTTATATCTGATTTTATTTGCCTTAGACCTGGTTTGTATCTAATTTTAATTTACCCTCATATGCTATTAAACGTTTTAAATTTTGAACTTTTCCATAGCATGGTTTTAGAAGCCAGGATGGGCGTGGATCACATTCCCAAGGATCCTGTCATTATCCTTTGACAAGATCAGTCATAACCTGTTCATAAGAACAAACAGATACGTCTGACAACTCAGGATCAACTTGGCTCCCAAGATGGAATAGGTAAGTGTGATTTTATCATAATTAATAATAATAACCATAATAACCATAATAATATAAACAACAAGGTTGGATTTATGTGTTATCAGGTCACAAAGCACTTCAGACATTGAGCTGGACATGTCTCAGCTGACACAGTAGTGGCAAAGAAAGAAAAAAAGCTTTGCTGGAATCACAGATACACCACAGGCCTGCAAATGGACTGTGTTCCATGCTCTGAGTAATTCATCCTTCGTCTACAACCAACAACATTCTAATCATCTCCCAAACTGCTTCACAGCCTGTGACCGTCTTGAGCAGGACTCCAAGGAGTGATCTTGCTTATGTCCTCACCCATAAATAAAATCCCTCAGCATCACCTGGAAAACAGCAGGATTCATTAATCTTCAAGGACATGTGAAATGGCCCTCCACCCGTGCAGAGAAGAGACAGCAAGGTCATTCATGCCTTCAAGGGTTAATGACCTGACTAAGGTAAAGGTTGAACTCCAGGTCCTTCATTTAGATCTCCAGCGAGCTGCTTGGTACAGAAAACAAGGTCCGCCTTCTGCTGTTTTTCACATGTTGGGCCCATCACAGCCTAAGACAAACCCAAAATTGTGATGGTGGCCATGAAGTCTTTAGTTTGAGCTCTCAGATTCATCTCAGTATGTATTCTGCAAACTCTGAGGACAATCGCCCTTGAAGTCCTCTATATCAAACCCTTGATCACCTCTGGGTCAGTCATGGCTCTCTCAGAGCTGTTTTGTGTAGAGCAGTTCTTGTGAGAGCTCTCTCAGCCCCACCTGTTATGGGGCAATTGTATGCCACTCTGAGACTCCTTGGAGTAGTGAAGGGTGGGGTATGAATCCAGTCCCTTCTCTCTTCTTCTTCTCTCTATCAACTCAGGCAGGGACCCACTGGGAAGCTAGGTGGATAAGATCCCTAACCTGTCCTTGGTTCCTAGCACAAGGTACGTACACTCAGTAAGCTCTCCTTTGTCTGCATTGGGTGTCTGCTGATGGAGAAAGTCTCATGGAAAATAGTCTCAACCCTCTCCCATACCCTTCAGTTCAAGGCTGGTGAAAATTTTTATATGCGGTGCCTGGCAATTGTGCCAAACTAACATTAGATCCCTCCAGTTAAAGTTTCAACCAAGAAGACCAAGTCTACCAGTTCCTTACACAATAAGACTGATTTTACAGTAACGTTATTTTTCATGGGCCTGACATTACACAGCATGAAGGCTGGAGCTAGTTTGGTATAGTGGTTAAGTGCACAGAATCTAATCTGGAGGAACCGAGTTTGATTCCCCACTCCTCCACTTGCAACTGCTGGATGACCTTGGGCAAGCCATAGTTCTGACAAGAGCTGTCCTTGAAAGGGCAGTTCTTGAAAGAGCTCTCTCAGCCCCACCTACCTCACAGGGTGTCTGTTGTGAGGAGGGGAAGGGAAAGGAGTTTGTAAGATGCTCTGAGATTCCAAGTGAAGGGTGGGGTATAAATCCAATCTCCTCCTCCTCCTCCTCCTCCTCCTCCTCCTCCTCCTCTTCTTCTTCTCCACCCTCATCTCTTCAGATGAAACAGATCTAAGGTGCCACCACCAAGTCTCCCTTGATGTCTTCATGCACCAACACTCTTCCCACTGCCATACCTGCCCACCCTGTGCACCACCTAGATCAAAACACAACGTGTATCAAGCAATCAGTATCACCTCCCCTCTCTTGACCTCCAAAACAACTGCTTTAAAGGATGGGACTCCAATAATTTCAGATCCAAGCATTAAAACCAGCAAAAGTGTCTCATCACTCACTAGAGTCCAGTGCCAGAGGACAACACCAACTCTGGCTTCATCCTCCATAGCTGCATTATAAATGTCAGCGAGCCATAAGTAGGGTTCCCAAATCTGGTTTGGGAAATTCCTTGAGGTTTGGGGTGGCACCTTGGAAATATGGTGTTTGGGAAAGGAGAAAGCTCAATGGGGAAGTGATGTCACTCTAGGACTTCAAATTCTCATAGACTCTATTACATACATAGACCTTTATTGGCATAACACAGCAGCAAAGAGAACAATGAAACAAATAGAAAATAAATAACACAAAGTAATAGATTATAACAATTTACACCATGCTGCACCAACAAGGAATCGTTTTTATAAACTGCTCGGAAATAATAGACTCAGTTGAGAAAATAGCAATTCTAAAAAATACAAGGGGGTTAAGGCTTGAACGCCCCTACCCTAAGCTTCCAAACATAGGCTATGAATTCGGCAACAGACAAAGTAATTGCCGGGGACTTATCTGACAACAAAATTTTAAGATCATTGTCATTCGGGTTCCTTGTGGTAGGTAAGTGGGGACTAATCAGATAGCTACGCATAGTAGAATATTGAGGACAACGTAGAAGGATATGAGCAACTGAATCAGGTTCACTATAGAGACAATTGCAGGTTCTGTCCCTATAGGGGATACCCCTATATCTGCCTAAAACAACAGCTAAGGGGGAAAGTTTGAATCTCGCTAGCATAAAAACCTACCGATAAAGTGGGATTGTTAGCTTAGAGATGTACAGAGCCATAGAGGCTTGGGGGGGGGGGAGGTCAAGGGAGTGTGGAGAACAGACTCCATAGCTCCCAGCATTAATTGTTTGGGCTTCCATATCCGAAATCCTCCTCCGTACCACCTGCAAAATAGCTGTTTCACCACAATTGTACAGGGAGGCCAAATCAATTCCCATGGTTTTGATTTTCTCCACTATAATTTGTGACCAAGTAGAAATATATGGGTCTGCAAGAAGTTGAGCAATAAGGCTGTTAGGGGGAGAACTAAAGTGAAAATGCAACCAATATTTAATAGTGGTGATCCATGCCCGAGATTCAATAAGGTGGGCACCTAACTCCTCACAAAGAGAAAAATAAGAAACAGAGTTAGGAAAACCTAAAATCCTATGGAAGAAGGTAGCACTTATAAGCTCTACTTTTTAATTAAAATTTTGGATCCATATAGGTACCCCATACAGCAAATGAGAGATAACATACGTCTGAAAAATCTGGAGAGCTGCCGGGACAAATTGATTACCTTTTAAATAAAAGAAACGAGATAAAGCTGCAATCTTATTCCTAGCAAGACTGAGGGAATGATCTCTATGAGGGCACTAACTTACATTGTAATGAAACAAAACCCCTAAATATCTAAATTATTTAACCTGTTCTATTTCTTTTCTTTCTATTCTCCACTGATTACACTTCCAGGCTTTGGAAAAGACCAATATTTTTGTTTTATCAAAATTAATAGAAAGAGAATTCCGACTACAATAAGAGTTAAACTCTAATAAAAGGCGCATAAGTCCAATCCTAGTAAAAGAAAGAATGGCCACATCATCTGCATAAAGTAAAATGGGAACTGCAGAGGAGTTCAATTTGGGGGAATGACCATCAATTTTAGCTAGGCACTGTGGGAGGTCAGAAATAAAAAGGTTGAAAAGGGAAGGGGCAAGTACACATCCTTGTTTAACCACCTTATTCACAGGAATTTTCTGAGTAAGAGACCCTTCCTATCAAATCGAATCTGGCAATAGTTAGCCAAATATAATTTACGGATTTACGGATTTACGTTGATCCAATCCCAAACTATATAGTTTATCCCATAGCAAGGATCTATTAACTGAATCAAAGGCTTTGCATAGGTCGATAAAAGTTAAGTATAGTTTGCCACCTAAGTGATGGGAATACTTTTCAGCTAAAAAGGCTAAGGTAGTACAGTGGTCTAAGGTAGAGTGGTTAGCCGTGCACCCAATTTGCTCTTTTCCTGGAAGTTTATGATCGACCATCCATTTAGATAATTTATTGAGAAGATGTTTGGCATAGAGCTTCCCTAAAATGGAAAGCAAACTAATAGGTCTATAATTATCTATGTTATTAGGGTCACCTTTTTTAAAGCAGAAAACTATTATAGAGTTCAGCCAGGAGTCAGGTAGAACACCATACTTATCGATCAAAGTGAAAAGATGAGCTAAAGAATGCGACCACCAATCGATGTTGTCCTTTAAAATCTTGGCTGGGATTCCGTCTAAGTGCTTTTTTTGAGCCAATAATAAACCACATTCTCTTTTAAGCTTGTAGTATAAGGAGGGGATCCATGGGCAAGAACCCCTCCGTATCTGTCGAAAAAACTGGCTTAATTTACTTTTAATAAGCCAGCACTCTGTGTCAAACCAGGAATTAAGGGAGTCATTGTGAGTATTGGGTTCGATTGATTTAGCATAGGAGGAGAGGTTATCAATTATAAAGTTATAAGCTATAGGTGCATCTTCCATTGAACTAGCATTAGTAAGATTGCACTTTAGTTCAAAGCCCTGTGAGCTAGACATCCAGGAGCAAATCTGCACCAGAGACAATGCAGAGCAGCTTATTTTTTTTATGCTGGAATAAGTTGAGTTTAGAATTACAAGGTGGGCACTGGTTATCTAGAACACAACCAGATTGAAGGGACAATAGAATGGGAAGGTGATCACTTTCGGTCCCGGAGCCAACGGAAAAGTCAGTAATACAGTCTCTCAGATCCATAGAGGATACTGCATAGTCCACAACACTGCATCCCCTGGGGGAAATAAAGGTATAGTTACCAGGTGTATCATACTGAAAGGAACCATTAAGTATAGAAAGGTTATTTTGAATACATAGGTCTATCAGCCTGTGACCAGCCTGATTAACAACTGAGTCTCTAGACTGCCTAGGCAAAAGGAAAGGGAAAGGGGTTTGGTCTTCCCCATCCCAATGGAAAATATTACTAAGGTGTTTATTATTACAACTGACTTCGCTTATTCCCTGATTGGCCCTAGTCTATCAGGGGACCCCTTTGAATTAGGTATAACTCTTCATTTCGCATGCTTGCTATCAGTTCTAACACACGATGTATGCACAGATTACCTGCCTTTACTGTACTCAATAAACTTCATTTTCTGGATGGGAGTTGTTGGGAAGTGATTGCTGCGGGACTCCGACAGTGATCACTTTCACAAAATGGGGCAACCTCAAAACATTCTCTATATTGGACTACCTCTTACAAGACCATGGTATAGTTTATAACGCTCATTCTGAAAGGCTCCAATATGAGGCACCTAAGGAAGGCCGAGCGCCGAAGAATAGATTCTTTTGAACTATGGTGCTGGAGAAGACTCTTGAGAGCCCCTTGGACTGCAAGAAGATCAAATCAGTCAATCCTAAAAGTAATCAACCCTGACTGTTCCCTGGAAGGCCAGATAATGAAACTGAAGCTCAAATACTTTGGCCACCCAATGAGAAGGGAGCACTCACTGGAGAAGACCCTGATGCTGGGAAAGATTGAAGGTCAAAGAAGACGGGGACGGCAAAGGATGAGATGGTTAGACAGTGTCATCGGTGCAACGAACATGAAATTGAGCCAACTTCAGAGGACGGCGGAAGACAGGAGGGCCTGGCGGGAGATGATCCATGGGGTCGCGAAGAGTCGGACTCGACTCTGCGACTGAACAACAACAACAAGGTCTGGGCCAGATTTTCATAAACCATGGTTCGATACAGAATGCAGGATTTTTTTCAGGAATGCAAAGAAACTTTTTAACAGAAACTATGCATGATACAGATGCAATCCAGGGGCAGTATCTCTAACAACTTTCAAATGTCTAAAAGCCCACTATAAGGCTCTTATCAAAAAGAAGAAACAGGAAGATGTCAGACTGTCTTGGGAGGATCTTAGTAAGGCAGTAAAGGAAAAGAACTCAGCATGGAGACTGGTCTCCGGTCTTTCAGAGAGGCCTATAAATATTTTGTGCAATCCTATCTCTTCTGGAACCTGGGAAATTCACTTTAGGAATCTGTATAAGGAAATAATAAGACCTTCTGGCCGCGTTCAGACTGGCAGTTTGCAGTGCTAGGGAGTTGCGTCAAAGAAGACCTGGAACAGACCCGGAATGGTTTGGTCGCAGTATTCCCATTCACACTGTGGCAAATTAAGCGGGAGGATACCGTGGAGGAAGTGCAAGGGAGTGTTCACACTGTTGGCCCACCCCTGGCGGGCTGTTAACGGCTGTTTCTGTGCTCTGCTGCATGTGCCTATGCACATGGGTGCATGGGCACCTGCTGCGGAAACAGCCAGCGCCTATTATCAATGACTGCGGGTTGTTCCCGCCTTAGCAGCGCTTGCGTTCACATGTCAGGGAACCGGAATCAACCCGCTCTCCACACAGTTTGCTACCACTTACATCAGGTACTTTTAAAACTCGGGAGGGAAGCAGTACAAGACGGCTTGAGTACAGCTGGGGGACGCCGGACAGCTGTGCCTGTGTGAACCCGCCCCTTTAATCCGCTAATGAAATGCTCCTGAAACATTTGGCTGTCAGGCCAAACTGCCAGTCTGAACGCAGCCTTTAATTCCAGGGAAATGGACGATCTTCCAAACTGGCCCCCAGTAGATAACTCCAAGGAGCAACAGCTTATCGACACCCTGAAGCCTGGTATAGCACCAGGTCTTAATTCTCCCAGAGCTGATTAAAAAGAACACAGGATGGTGGGTACCGGTTTTGGCAACCCTAAAACAGTAACAACCAGTTATGTGGCAGTGCCAAATGACTAAGGGCGATTCTGCATCTAGCATACGGTCCACATTTTCTCAACTGGGAGGGAAAAGTGCACCTCGAAACCACATTCAAATACCTCGGGGCAATGCCGGACTGCAAAGTCACCCCTGAATGGCCATAAATCTATGCATAAAATCAATTAATCAAAGAAAGTGAAAGTGGCATGCGATGTAGAGGGCAGTGTTCCCTCTAAGCTGAGTGAGTGTGAGCTAGCTCACAGTTTTTTATCCTCTGGCTCACACGTTTTTGTCTTAGCTCAGGAAGGGATGCTTCCAGAGCACACTAATTTATGCATTAGCCAAATCACTTGCTCACAGCTTCAATGCCAATAGCTCACAAAGTAGAACTTTTGCTCACAAAACTCCACAGCTTAGAGGGAACACTGGTAGAGGGAATCATAAAATCCGATGATCAAAGACAGTGAAAGCAGCATGTGATGCAGAGGGGAATTTCTGTTCCAACTTGGGTTTCGTAAGACAACGGAGGGAAAGACCAATGCCGAATCGCCCTAAGCTAGTAAATGCAGAACAATTTCTGTTTCCGTTTTTCATCAGACAGAGAAATCTAAAACTGACTGAAATATTCAGGGCCAGTTTGGGGTAGTGGTTAAGAGTGCACACTCTAATCTGTGAGAATCGGGTTTGAGTCCCCACTCCTCCACATTCAGCTGCTGGTGTGACCTTGGTCAGTCGCAAGTCCTCTCAGAGCTGTTCTCTCAAGAGCAGTCTGCGAAAGAACTCTCTCGGCCCCACCTACCTCACAAGGAGACACCGAGAGATGTGTGGGTTATAAATCCAATCTCTTCTGCTCTTCTTCTTCTTCCTTTGCTCTCTCTTGTACCTCGTACCTGCAGAGGCAATCTTCTCCTTTCCCTAGTTCCTACTTTCCCCAACAACTCACCCCATCCTTTTGCTATGGCTTTCGGGAAAAGGTGTCTCTGGCCAACAACTTACCCCGTTCCTTTCCTATAGCTTTCATCACTGGGGTCACTGGCCGATCAGCAAAGTCGTCTGAATGGTTTATCAGCCCTTCTTTCACTGCTTCATACCCAGACAGGACAACTATAGGTACGGGTCCCAGCCACAAGGTGTAAATGTTTCCATGTTGTTTGGCCAGCTGCCATTTGTTTCAAAAGAGACAAGAGAAAACATTACATCAATTCAGCTAGTTTGTTTGAGTGTCACACCTGCAGTTCACTCTTCCTTGGCTCCTCCCACCCCTGCTTTCTTTTCAATCAGAAGGACTAGGTTCATCCATTATGTCTACTTGCCTTTAACACTGACCAGCTTTATGAGTTGGTTAGACAGTGTCATAGATAAAATGAACATGAAATTGAGCAAACTTCAGAGGACAGCAGAAGACAGGAGAGCCTGGTGTGACCTGGTCCATGGCAGGGTTCCCTCTAAGCTGAGTTAGTGTGAGCTAGCTCATAGTTTTTTAGCCTCTGGCTCACACGTTTTTGTCTCAGCTCAGAAAGGATGGCTCCAGAGCAAACTGATTCATGCAGCAGCCAAATCGCTCGCTCACAACTTGAATGCCAGGAGCTCACAAAGTAGAACTTTTTGCTCACAAGACTTCACGGCTTAGAGGGAACATTGGTCCATGGGGTCGTGAAGAGTCGGATTCGACTGTGCGACTGAACAACAAAAAATAACTTGACTGAGGCCCCCTCTGCATATCATTGAGGACTTTGCTGCTGTGGTGCTACCACCATTCAACTTCATTAACAACTAGTTGTTGAGGGATAGGAAGCCCTGCTGTCTCTGGACTTTATATCATCAGCTTGTGCCAACCACCTGGAAGACACCTGAAGTAGATCTAGGAGCCGGTTATGGGAAGAAAGAGCTAATATGGTAGCCATCGTTGATCCAGCAACAACAATACTAGCACCTACTGTGTTATTGTTAACTAGTTTGAGTATTGTTTTAAATGTTTTAATTGTTTTATTGCAAATATATGCTGATTTTGTGTAAGCCGCGCTGAGCCGGCCTTGGCTGGGAGGGTGGGGTAAAAATTTGAGAAATAAATAAATTTGAGAAATGACCATATGCAGCTTGCTTCCCTGCCCCGTTTCCTTTCTCTCAGATTCCTGCCTTCCCCCGCCTTGTCTCTGCTTCTCTTCCTGGGGAGCACTCTGATTTCTTGACATCTTTACGGAGGTTTATATGCTTATTGTACTTGTCAGTCTTCCCAGCTGTCCAAGTCAAATCCTAGAATAATATGTTATACTAAAGCACGGTTTAATTTAAAGTATTTTATCTTTTTCTTCTTCCGAGAAGCTTTGGGTGTCATATTGTTGGCAAGTGTGCCTAAAATGTATTTTATTTGTTATATGCTGATGCTTGTATGTCTGTGATGTCTCTGCATTTGTGTGTATGGGATTTGGGAAACGCTGTGTGCTTTGCAGTCTGCTTGCTTTGCTTGCTTGCACCTAGAAGCTGCTATGTGCAGGGCCTGCTTGCCTGCATAGGTATGCTAATGGATACACGCACTCACACCCAAACCTTCCCATCATGCCTTGGGACAAAGAAGACATTCTCCATTAAGCTCAGCCACATGGAGTCTTGGAAACAACAACTCGCCCACCATTAAAGATCTTCTGGATAACATGTAACCCCTCGTATCTGGTTTGGAATCACAAAGGACAACATCCTGTTATTGCCTTCTTGGACCAGGCCAGCATCTGCAAGTCAAAGGTTACTATAGCAATACAACTTTGACACCTTGCTACATGGCTCCCATTGAAGTGTAGGGTAGAATTTGAATATTGCCCCACTCCCTCCAGATAGACGTCACCGCCCCAATGACCAATAGACATAGGGAAGGGGACGGATCCCAGAACAGGAGGTTGGCACTCAGGGCCAGCCCTAAGGCAGGTTTTAAAAGGCGTTGCACACCTTTGTCCTTTGTCGAGAGAGTTAGCTAGCCTTTCCCCCACCCCACCTTTTCAGTAACTTAAGCTGCGCCAGCTAGCAGCCAAAGCTAGCTAGAACCCCCCCTCCCTCTTTTAGAAAAGCTCTGCTAAGAGGCAATTCTCACGTAGCCTTCTTGAAAACGCGCAACCAAGAAGCCCACACGTAGTGGCCTGGGTCCATCAGTGTGGCGTGGAATCCCTCTAGTGAGATCTTTTTGTTCCTGTTTTCCCCACTGAGAAGAATTCCTTCTGCATGGATCAGATAAGTATCAACCGTATCCTTCAGTGTGTTACCTCCTTGTTAGTCAAGAGTTTTATTATTTTTCCTACTGAATGCTTTCTATACTTGCTGTAACTAAAGGAAACTTGAGTGTATGTGTGAACGCATCTGTTCTGTGTGCTTGAGAAATCAACTATGGCTGCGGTCACACGTAACAGAAGCCACACAAGTGAGACGGAAAACAGCCGGAGTTTCCGGGCGCGATCTCACCAGCACATCTGGGAAGCGTAGCACTCCTGTGGCTCAACCGAGGCTTCCAGCCGAAACTGCGTGGCAAAAAACTAGTACCTTGGAGGTACTAGTTTCCGGAAACTGCGGGGCAAGGGCGGGCGTCTGATCGCGTTTCCGGTCGCATCCGGCGCCCGCCCATGTCCCCTTGCAAATAAGGTGTGGTTTTTTTGTCCAAGTCTCTGTGGATGCGCATGCGCACCCAACAGAGCATGCGCATTTGTCATGTACACAAAAATAAAAAACAGTTTGCCGCGGCGCACGCTTCTTCGTTGTGCACCGGCTTGTCCTGTGATCGGCACCTCTCCCTTGCCATGGAACCTCCACGGTACCTCCACAGGACCTCCACAGGAGGTCTGATCACGTAACTGCGCAGTAGTTTGCCCCAGGGCAAACAGCCACGCTTCTCCTCTGCAGTTTCATGCCCGTGTGACCGGGGCCTATATTTAGACAACATTTATTCATTAAACATCAGTGTGTTGTCTCGCTTCTTGGGAAATAGGAGAGTCCATTCTGAATCTGCGCTCTGGATACACGGGTAAAAGAACTCACGCGCCCACTGTCATACATAAGGCAGAGTTGGGCCACAGGAACAATCTTCACTAGGAGGAGTTCCACTATCAATATACCCCTTTTACTCTCCTGTAGCATATCTCCACATGCGGCTGCTGGTGCGACCTTGGGTCAGTTACAAGTTCTTTCAGAGCTGTTCTCTCACAAGCAGTCCTCGAAAGAGCTCTCTCAGCCCCACCTACCTCACAGGATGTCTGTTGTGGGGAGGGGAAGGGAAAGGAAATTGTAAGCCACTCTGAGACTCCTTCAGGAAGTGAAGGGCGGGGTAGAAATCCAATCTCTTCCTCCTCTTCCTCCTCATTTTCTTCTTCTTCATAACAGTAGGTTAGGCTGCCCGAGAGAGAATGACTGGGACAAGATCACATAGTGAGCTTCTGGGAAGATTGGGGATTGGAATTTGGCTCTCCCAAATCCTGTTCATGTGAAGGTGCCATAGGGGATTGGATAGGAACATTCCAGGGCTCCAAGCTCATTGCAGATAACAGGAAATGTTTCCGCATTGGTGTCATCAGCATTAGAGCTGGCTGCTAAAGCAGGCTGGGTGAAACGGAGTGTGAAAAAATGGGAGGATGTTGATCTGTGGCCCCGTTCACATGTAGGATTTGCCGCGCTAAAGGCATGAATGTCAAATGGATTTTTGGGGCGCGATCACACCGCAACATCTGGGAAGCGTAGTGCACCCGTGGCCAACCTGTGGCATCCTGCCGAAGATGCGCAGTAAAAAACTACCTTGGAAAGTGCACTAGTATCTGGAAAATGCAGGGCAGGGACAGGCACCTGATCGTGGGAGCGCTAGTATCCCGTGGCATCCGCCGCCCATCCACATCCCATCGCAAAGCAGATGTTTTTCGTAAGCCCATGCGCACAAACACATAACTGACAGCAGTGCTGTTCCGTGAAACTGCACATACACACAAACGCAAAACGCTTGCCATGCCGATTCATTGCCACGCTCCAGCATCGCCGTGTGATCACCAGCTAACAGCCTAAGCGCAAAAACGCAGGGGACCGTGTGATTGGGCTACCGCGCTTAATTTTGTTATGGGGCAAACAGCCACGCCTTCCCCCACCCATGTTATCTGGCCCATGTGACTGGGGCCGATGTTCCCATGCTGAGTTAACTGATACTCAGCAAGTGCTGTAGTATGAAGTGACTCGACATAGTAATGGTGGCATCCTACCCTTTCAATTCCGTCAAATGAGAAGTGTTCTCATTGGCTTTGTTGAGCTCCACCCCTTCCCCCAAACCCCACCTTCCCCAGGATCCACCTGAAATCTCCAGGAACTTACCAAACTGGCAATGGAAATCATACAAGGTCATCAGTATGCACCCCTAAAGAGTTCTTTACTGTACCAATGGGGATGAAAAGAAAGAATCCCATGCGGCTTGTAGCTTTACTTGTTCCAGGGCTGCGATCATACGGACAGTTAGACCCGACATAGGCGCAAATACTGGATGGATTTAAAAGGCATGATCAGACAACAACATCTGGGAAGCATCCTGCAGATGTCAGCAACCCATTCTGCTCTGCCACAGAAGCAGAGTTAATAGACACCGGGGGGGAAATTCGGTAGTAAATGGGTTGCGATGGGCCACGGATGGACTTTCCCCTCTCAGATTGCTCCAGCGCGCTCTCATGGCATCGGGATGGTCTGATCAGGCATTCCCGACCCTGTGCCATTGTTCCCCCCCCCCTTCACAGTGGGTGCGTTCAGACGGGGCGTTTCTGCCAGCATAAACTGCACCGGTTGGAATCCCTCCGTTGGACGCCTGCTCACACGCTGCGGGCGTCGGCGGTTTTTTTTTTAAGCACAGTTTGAGCATGCGCATAGGCAGCCATTCACAGAATGGCGATCTTTGCGCATGCTCAACCCTCCCCATTACATTTAAACTTTAAAGGTAAGGACTTACCTTTAAAGTTTAAAGCCCAACCTGGCCTCCCTGTAGTCCCGGACTCCTCCGGGTACTTAAAGTAAGGGCTTTTAAAAATTATTTTAACAAATGCTCATGGAGAAGCTTCGCCCGAGTGCATATCGCTAAGTTAAAAAAAAATGGCTGGGGAAAGCCGGAAGCCTCAGGCTTCCGACGGAAGTAGCTGGGGAACGGTGGAGAGCGATCAGACGCCGGGGTGCACCGTTTACAACCATTGCACTCTGTATGCCACCACTTGGGGACCTGGTAGCAGAGTGCAACGGTTTAAAGGGCTTTACACTGGTTACGGAGAGGAGGCAGATGTGCCCCGTCTGAACGCACCCAGTATGTGCATCATCGCAAATTCCATAGGGAGCCCTCAGTGCAGAGGTGCGGTTCATCGATTCCTCCTTTAAGCACATGGAAAACAAACGGCACAACCCCCCAGACTCACCGCAGCTGCGTCTGATCACACATTGATGGGCTGCGCCCGCAGCTTCAAAGGGAGGTGTGATCATGCAACTGTGAGTCTATTTCCTCCGGAGGAAATAGCTTCATTCCCCCCCCTTTTTTCTGGCGTGTATGACCACACCCAGAGGTCGATTCGGGGGAATTGCAGGGGATCACTGTTCCCCCGGGTGAGGTACCGGGGGGCGGGGCACATGACAAAGCCCCGTCCCCTGCTTCCGGCCGCCCCACTTCCAGCCCTCATTCAGAAAGGAATAGGCAAGAGAAGAGGGAGGGTAGGGTAGGTTGCTTCCTCCCTGCCTCTCCCCACCAGTGCTCCCTCTAAGCTGAGTTGGTGAGAGCTAGCTCACAGTTTTTTAGCCTCCAGCTCACAGATTTTTGCCTTCGCTCAGGAAGGATGGTCCCAGAGCAAACTGATTTATGCAATAGCCAGATTGCTTGCTCACCACTTTAATGCCAGTAGCTCACAAAGTAGAAGTTTTGCTCACAGGACTCCACAGCTTAGAGGGAACATTGCTCCTCACCCCTGCCTGCCTGGGGCCACGGAGAGCCTTCGTGGGGCTTCCTCGCAATCCCGCTGGCCTTGCAGGTCCACCGCTGGGCCCCTGATGGGGCTCGGTAGTGTAGTTGCAAGGCCGGCAGCGGCCAGGACCGTTGGGGGCCGGGGGGGGCATCATGGTGCTTCCTCGCACTCCCGTCGGCCTTGCAGGTCCACCGCCGGGCCCCTGATGGGGCTCGGCAGTGGAGCCGCAAGGCCACCGCCAGCTTCTCCGCGATCCCACCGGCCTCGCAGCTCCACCGCTGAGCTCGACGGGGGGGGGGGGGGGGCCCCCGAGAGTTTTGGGGGG
>NW_015169817.1:256723-260948 GCF_001447785.1 Gekko japonicus | reverse complement strand
TAGGCTCGCCAGCTCTGAGTTGGCAATAACTTGGAGATTTTGGGGGTGGAGCCTGAGTGGTGGGTTTAGATTCAGAGGAATTAGCTGTGTTAGTCTGTTGCTGCAAAATAGTCCAAGAGTTCAAATAGCACCTTTAAGACTAACAAATAGCACCTTTAAGACTAACCTTTAAGACTAAGACTAACTGAGTGGTGGGTGTGGCCTTATGACACACTTCCGGTGATGGCAGGGGGTGTGACCTTATGACACACTTCCGGTGATGGCAGGGGGTGTGGCATATGCTAATGAGTTATGCTAATGAGTTCCCCTAGCTTTTTTCTATGAAACAACCCCTGACCACACCCCAGATGTTTCAACAGTAGCTGACTTTTTTCAGAGAAAGTTTCCAGTTCCCCATCTGCCAGGAAGCTGACTGGGTGATCTTGGCCCAGTCACTCTCTCTCAGCCTGACCTACTTTACGGGGTTGTTATAAAGATATGATGCAGGTGGGGAAAATGGTTTATGACACCCAAAGCTTCTTGGAAGAAGAAAAAATATATAAAATGCACTAGATAACATAAATCATGCTTTAGTGTAACCGAGGGTCATTTCGTAGAAAAAGAGGTGCAGGAGCTCATTAGCATAACTTATTTGCATATGACACACCCGCTGACATCACCGGAAGTGTGTCAGAAGTCAACACCCACTGCTCAGGCGCCACTGGAGTGCCTTGGATTGCTAGCTATTGGGGGGGGGGGAATGTGCAGATCTGTCCTCACAGAGGAGGGAGAGCTTGTACCTGAATAAAACTTGGTCTTAAAGGTGCCACTGGACTGTTTTGGACCAGGGGGCCGGGGGGAGCTCTGCAACTTACCTGGCTGCTTCTTGCTCTGACTGAGAGCTGCTGGGAGCAGGGGGTGGGGCTTGTTGCATGTGCCCACCCCCTGGGCTCTTTACTGCTGGAACTCCGCTCCTCTGCGCTCCAGCAGGAAATGACCCCTGAGTGTAACACATTTATCTAGAATTTGACTTGGACAGCTGGGAGGTATGACATGTAAGATAAGCCTACAACAGGATGTTGAGAATCGCACTTCCTTGCAAGTACCCTTCCTTACATTTGGGCACTCAATGTGGTGATCATGAAGCAACTGTGTAGAGAATATTTGAGATGAGAGGTCAGTGCACCTCTCCATGCTGAGAGCTCTAAAACGCTTCTGTGAGTTCTTTGCAAGTGTAGCTCTCATATGTGAGACTGCATAGATAACTACCAAAGAAGGTCAGGAAACTATGGCCTATTATGCATGCACAGCTTACTGCAGAGAATCTGAGCAGTCATGCTTCGGATTCTGCGCCTCCTGTATGCACCATTCTTTTTCTCCGGTGTATTTACTCTGCAGCGACAATTTCTAAAACACACTTTTCTAAATCGGGGTGGGATGTCACTTGTGACGTTTGGGGGATGGCGTCCAAAGTTTTTTTTTTTTTTTTAAATGCAACTGCCCTATTGCAGCTGTGCAGTAGTGCCCAGCAAGCACCTTCCATTTTGGAAAGTACGCAGACGGAGAGTGATTTCAGCAAAGCATACTTTATTCGATCTGGAACAAGACGTCTTTGGCCGGCTCGCAGGCTGGCTTATATCGCCCGAGAAACCGCCACCCAAAACACAGCCCCACTTCCCAATAGGTTATTTACAGTGGCCGAGAGTCCCATAGGCTCTCGGACAGGAACCTAGCCCCCTGATAGTCCATTGTCTCTTGGAGAAAAGCTCGACATTTGTCTCTGACCGCGTGGAGCCCGACCCGGCCAAGCGGTCTGGACTGGATACATTACACATTGAAATCCTCGTGCTTCAGGTTTTGCACATGCATTTTAGCATTAGTTCACTGAATGAAAAGGAACAGAAAGGAACACTGGCAAAGGGAGGAAACCCACTGTTGAAACTGACTAGAAAAAGTCTCCCGGAAGCATAGGAGGGGGTTAAAAGGAAGCCTCTTCCTCGGCAAGGCCAGGTATCCCCCTCTTGCCTCAGGATTCTCTATGGAGGCACAGAAGGCACTTAAAAGACAGAGCTTGTTTCAAGTAGCTTCTATATGGCAAGTACTATGTCTAGATTGACCCTAATTGACCTCACAAGTAAAAGGTGGTTTGTAATTTGTGTCTACAATGTTATTTTTACAATTATATTTGTTTCAGTTGCATGGATTGGGGTATTAAATCCTTCATTACTACTTGGGTTTGTCAGTCCGAAAACCATTGGCAGACTAGAATGTTAAGACAGCTCAGTTTTAATTTCATTCCATTTCTAGAAATGTTTCTGAACTGACAGATTTAAATTGTCAGCCACTGTAAAACAAATGTTGATTAAGGAATAGTCTCTATGACAACAGTGTGACAACAGTGTGAACCCCTTTGGAGTGCCTTTCCCTATGAGGAAAGGTTAAGGCGCTTAGGGCTCTTTAGCTTGGAGAAAAGACGACTGAGGGGTGACATGATTGAGGTTTATAAGATTATGCATGGGAAAGAGCAGGTAGAGAAAGAGGTACTTTTCTCCCTTTCTCACAATACAAGAACTCGTGGGCACTCCATGAAATTGCTGAGCGGTCGGGTTAGAACGGATAAAAGGAAGTACTTCTTCACCCAAAGAGTGATTAACACTTGGAATTCACTGCCACAGGAAGTGGTGGCGGCTACAAGCATGGATGGCTTCAAGAGGGAATTAGATAAGCATATGGAGCAGAGGTCCATCAGTGGCTATTAGCCACAAGGTATAGATAGGAGCTCTGGGGCAAGTGATGCTCTGTCTTCTTGGTGCTTGGGGGGGTCAACAGTGGGAGGGCTTCTAATGTCCTGGCCCCACTGGTGGACCTCCTGATGGCACTGGTATTTCTGGCCACTGTGTGATACAGAGTGTTGGACTGGATGGGCCTTTGGCCTGATCCAACATTGGCATCTCTTATGTTCTTATGAAAAAAACTGACTTGCATTGGGAGTATATTCCTTGGCTTGGAAGCAGAGATGTGTAATGGGAAACAAATGGACTTCAGTGTTGTTCCTCTTGTGCAAAATCTTTATATATTAGAGTGCCCAGAAATGGGTTCCACATCTTGCACAAGTGGAAACCCGACAGAGATACAGTGTTTGACTTAGTGCAAGTGGCTAATGTGCTTTTGCATTTCTGCTTGCTCAAAACTTTGTGTACTGGATCCAGCCTCCTGTCTCAGTCCAGACTCCATTGTATCACAGGGTAGTCAAAGGTCCTAACCAAAAAATCTGTTGAGGAGTGGGAAGAAGTCAGTGTCTCACAACTCCTAGAGATTGTTTCAAACTTCCAAAGCCTCGATGTACCCTTCCACATGGCTGCTGTGAAGTTGGAGAGGAGGAGGTAGGCTTCCCAACCCCCCTGTTCCCTGCCGCCGGTGGATTGGGCCCTGGGGGGAACCCCACCCCAACATGCACATCGCCCAGAAGTTACATGGGAACACCGGGCACGCTGGGGGCGGGGCCACTGTCATCCGAGGGAAAACTCTATGTTTTCCCCTCGGATGGTTGTGGCCCCGCCCCCAGCATGCCCGGTGTGCCCACGTCACTTCCGGGTGATGTGGATGCGGTGCGCGCGGACACAAGCCACCAGCCAGGAGTCCCCCACTCCAGCAGAAATTGCACTTGGCACCCGAGGAGGAGGAGTTTAATGAGGCAGGGGGCGGAACACTGACTGCCAGTTTTTTCCCCTCAGGCTACTGGCCACCTGGCTGATTAAACTGGCAGACATGCCGGGTAAGGCTAAACAGCACCTTCGAGAGTAACAACTTTCCCCCCCTCCTTCCCAAACAGTGGTAGACCAGAGCCCAGGCGGAAAGAAAGTATCCTGAAATCAAAATATTGTTTGTCTTTAAAGTGCCACAAAACCGAGTGCAAACAACCTTAGTACAAGATTGTAGATGTTTACTCAGAAGTAAACACACTGAGTCCAAGGTGGCTTACTCTCCTGTAAAAGGCATCTGATCACAGCCTTGACGTCCAGCCACGGATGAGATTGAAGTGCTGTTGTGTTTTTGTTCCCCCCCCCCCCCCCAGTCATTTCAGGACCAGGAAAAGGGAGGGTGGACCATGACATGCAAAGTGGGAGGAATGAATTCAATGGGATTGGTGGACTTCCCTTCGAGGGGTGGGAGAAAGGGTGGGGGTGCTTTAGAATGACCTCCGGTTCTGAAGCAAAACAAGGGGGAAATCAGCACAAAGCATTCT
>NW_015169817.1:251605-256689 GCF_001447785.1 Gekko japonicus | reverse complement strand
GAACTGAGCACTGAAGGAAGGAAAACGAATGCAGAACGAAGAAGAAAACCCGATGGACACGCACGGTGAAAGCGAGGAAAACGCCTGTGCATAACAGGTCTGTGTAAGCCTAGTAAGAAAATAATAGTTCTTTCTTTAATTACTTAATTAACTACATGGATTAATTATATGGAATGACGTACCTTAAATAGAATATCTTTCGAAAACTTGTAGACTAATCGCCAAATACTTCCAATGAGGGGTAGCTCAAAAGGCCCAGGAGGGTAGGACCTGCGTGACCAGTGCTGTTTCAGAAAGCCTAGAATCAGGAGGCCCAGTAGCAAGGTAATCAAAATGGCCAACATTGTCCTTGTTTCTTTTTCTTTGTCTTTGTTCCTGTCACCTGGATACGCTGAATGTTCTTCCTGTTGTGGCCTTTCTTTTGTTCCAGATTGTTCCACTTGTCTCAGCTTTTGAGTGACATCCTTTTATATACCTTACTGTTAAAATTAGGTCAACAGGAAGTCTCCTGGCACCTAGCTAATTAGTTTCAGAATGAGCTCATCCAAGGCGTGTACTAAGTTTTCAGTATGTTGAATTCTGTTACGGTTATTCAACTAACTATGGGAAAGAGGGCCATCAGTGGCTATTAGCCCGCAAGGTATAGATGGAACACTATGTCTGGGGCAGTGATGCTCTGTATTCTTGGTGCTTGGGGGGCCACAGTCGAAGGGCTTCTGGAGTTCTGGCCCCGCTGGTGGACCTCCTGATGACACCTGGGTTTTGGACACCGAATAAGTCGGCAGAAGCAACAAAATAGTCTACTACACTTGCTCTTAAATTATTTATTCAAGTAAAATCTCCTTTCCCATCAAACTGTGTGTATCCATTTAATAATATCAGATCATTCTTTAGTAATGTCTGCCCGATCCATTAATTTTCTTCGCTTTAGATCTTCAGTAACTCATCATTGGAGATTCCTTTATCGGAGTTCTATAGCTGTTCAAACAAAGGTCCTCATTTGTCTCCCCAACTCTAGCATTAAAATCTCCAGCCATAAGTACTGAGGTTGTAGGATGAATCCTGGACAAAGTTTCCAACTAGTCCTCTAACTGGGTCCAGCACTGTGATATTTTAAATTTATGGATATATGGTGGGAGATAGATGTTCATCAGAATTATAGAAAACTCCATAAATGCCGTTGAGTAAGGAGGACAATTAGGTAACTCAGTAACCCTGATTTTGAGGATTATTGAGATCAGACAAATCAAACCTCCTGTCAGAACCCACAGCCAACAATGCATTCAGGAACGGTAATACTTTTATTGCAGAGCTATAGGATGCAGTAACATAAGCACTGTTAAGAATGGCAGCTGCCCCATGGGCATAATAGGATATAGGGCCCCCCCCCCCCCCCGAGCACTGGCCAATTAGGCAACCTCCCGTGTGCAGGATAAAGCCTGGAGATTGTTAGGTAGCTAAAGCTGAGAACTAACACTCTCCCACGGCACCTAGGAGAAACCGAGACAATACAACTCTCTCCTGCACATCTGTATTGATAAGCATTTCGACGCAAAGCAGAACAAGCACAGAAAGGAATGCAGTAGCAATTAACCAGACACAGACCGAGCTCGCCAACCCCCATGGCAGCGTAGCTGACACTTCCAGAACACCATCCACATTTTCCGGTATCAGCTGCTGGTAAAAAATATGGGGTGAAGCCAGAGAGAGCCAGTTTGGTGTAGTGGTTAAGTGTGCGGACTCTAATCTGAGAGAACCGGGTTTGATTCCCCACTCCTCCACTTGCACCTGCTGATGTGACCTTGGGTCAGTCACAAGCTCTGGCACAGCTGTCCTTGAAAAAGAGCAGTTTGTGTCAGAGTTCTCTCAGCCCCACCCACCTCACAGGGTGTCTGTTGTGGGGAGGGGAAGGGAAAGGAGTTTGTAAGCCGCTCTGAGACTCCAAGTGAAGGGCGGGGTATAAATCCAATCTCTTCTCTTCTTCTTCTTTATTTTTTACCCATGTTTCCTGAAGTAATATAAGGTCAAATTTGCTCAGGAATTCTTTAACTTTGCTAGACCTCATTCTAGCAGCCCACCCAGTCACATTCCAGGATAATATTCTCAGTTGGTCCTTTTCTTTTTCTTTAGAGGTTGGTTCCGCAGCTGAACCATCCAAAAACCCGTGACCGAAAGGACTCAAGGGCAGAGCCGGTTTCTCATTCCATGATGGCTGTTTAAAGGCATCTCGACTAAGCAGAACTGTTCATCCGGTTTATGGTCGGCTTGTGTTTTAATTCATATAGAGTCATAAGCTGGATCAACAGCCCTCGGCCTGAACGGCCGTTGGGCTGATGAGGCAAATTTGCCGCCCAGATGAATGGGACAGGCAATCGTGGCGGGCCATAATTGGCCCATTTGGATTGAAGGGGAGGAGGGGCCAGGAGATTTAAGATGGCCACCCTCCCTCGCTCGGCAGAGTTTCGCCGAGTCGTCGACCCACCCTCCCGCCCTGTTCTTAGTACAGGCTTGGCTGGTCGCCCATTTGGGGGCCGGGTAGGAATTTTTTGCCCTTGCCGTTGATTACAGTTAAGATGTCATTTGATAAAGTGGCCCAATAGTTAAACCCAGCACTTGTGTCTGTCTCTTATTTCGTCTTGGGTGGCAATGAGCCTTTGTAATCTCTGGAACATGATGTTCTGATATCTGAGTGGGAAGCCACCAATGGATGCTAATAAGCTCTCTCAGTGCCCTCAATTTCACCTATGTCAGTAACATTGTTTACTATAGTAGTCATGTTCGGCTGTGGGTAAAGGTAAAGGTTCCCTTGCTCGAAAGCCAGTCGAATCCGACTCTAGGGTTGCGGTGCTCATCTCCGTTTCAAAGCCGAAGAGCCAGCACTGTCTGAAGACGTTTCCGTGGTCATGTGGCCTGCATGACTAAACACCAAGGTGCACGGAACGCTGTTACCTTCCCACCAAAGTGGTACCTATTTATCGACTTGCAATTTCTTGCTTTCGAACTGCTAGGTTGGCAGGAGCTGGAACTAGAGACGGGAGCTCACTCCGGCTGTGGGTAGGTAGATATTAATAAGGAGTCATTTTGAAGTGGTGGTTCTTCAGGTTTTCAAGGGTGCTTTGGATTTTTCATGAAATCAGTGCACTGCTTAGATGCTGGCTCCAGGGAGATGAGGTAGATAAGAAGTTCATGATCATCTTATATTTGATCGGGCTTGGGTGCGTGTTCTTTTTTTATTTCTCCTTAGCTGAGATGAAACCTCCAAATTCCTTAAGGGGGGGGGGTCTTCACGTTTTGATGGAATGACTACCGGGAAGACCTGAAATTTTAATAAAATACTCCTGCATCAAGAGTATTAGCGTTGGTATCCATGGGGAATAAAAATGAAGTCTAACTCTCCCTTCAGGAAACCTGGAATTCTTTCCGCAGATTTTAGTCAATGGAAGTTGGATGTTTATGTAGCAGATAAGACCTGCCCATTTGTTCATCCAGCTTATCATTTGACCATTACAGGGTAGGATGTTCAGTACTATTTTGTTACTATCAAGGATCAAAGGGTGAGCAAGGGGATCCAGATTTGATACAGGGTTGCCCCTCCCCCATAATTTTCTCATGTCAGTCACCCCATCCTCCCCAGCCTTACTCTTAGATTGATAAATCACCCCTTCACCTTGTTTAGTCAGATCTTGCTTTCTCATTGCCCTTGTACGGTGATGGTGAACCTGTTTGGTGTAGTGGTTAAGTGTGTGGACTCTAATCTGGGAGAACCGGGTTTGATTCCCCACTCCTCCACTTGCACCTGCTGATGTGACCTTGGGTCAGTCACAAGCTCTGGCACAGCTGTCCTTGAAAAAGAGCAGTTTCTGTCAGAGCTCTCTCAGCCCCACCTACCTCACAGGGTGTCTGTTGTGGGGAGGGGAAGGGAAAGGAGTTTGTAAGCCGCTCTGAGACTCCTTTGGGTAGTGAAGGGCGGGGTATAAATCCAATCTCCTCCTCCTCCTGTGGCACGCGTGCCCAAGTGGGCACGCAGAGCCCTCTCTGCTGGCACACGCGCTGTCCCCCCTGGCCATGGCTGAAGCACTCATAAGGCGGGGTTATACTTCCATTCTGCCTCCACTCCTCCCCACTGTGGGCCTCCACCCCTCCGGTCCCAGCACTCATAAATCAGAGTTAGACCTCTGCTCTGCCTCCTCTCCTTCCTGCGCTGCCGTTCCCGCTCAAAGGACTCCACGTGGCTGCCTCTACTACACTGCTCGCTCTCTGCTCGCTCTCTGCCAGAACTCACCGCACCAGCACCGCTTGTGGACCTTGAGTAAGGTGAGTGGCTGCTGCCCTTGCCCCATTCTGAATCTCCACCACCCGCCAGCTTGCTGCCCGACCAGTCCCACTGGCAGCTCCCAAGCGATTCCCCGCCGAAAGACAAATACCTGAGCTCACTGTGTGTGTGTATGGGGGGGGGATGTTTTGGGTGCAGGGGGGCGGATTTCGGCGGCTCTGGGTTCAACACGCCCAGCATCGAAAACAAAAGGAAAGTGTCCCCAGCCGCCCTTCGGCCAAACTCCAAAGCAGCAGCAGTAGCTGAGCACCGGCAGGCCGGCTCCTTCGCCTGCTGCAGACCTGCAACTCCCTGGGAGGTGAGCAAAAGCCGGCTAGACGGCTTCGGCCTCCACCTCTTCTCCCAGCTGGGCAGCCCTTCATTGCCCGGGGCTTGTTCCGACTTGAATGGGCGGTGGTCAGGGGGACTTGCCACGCACGTGTTAACACCTCCTCTGCAAAGGCACGAGAACTTAACTGTGGGTTGGATTTGGAACGACAAGGCCAGGGGTGGGGGTGATGGAGGAGTCTGCTGCTTGCTCCCCTCTCCCCTCTCTGGCCTGCCCCCCTTCCTGCCTTAGGCAGCTATTCTGGGGGGGGCGTCGTGCTGCAAAGGCATCAATTGTGGGTTCCCTCTCCCTGCTGCCTTTTGATGGGCTGATCCTTTCCGGGTATAAAAATTAAAAGCAAAGGGGGTGGGGGAGAGAAAAAAGAAAGAAAGTCCTGAGTCAAGTCCCCGATCA
Source organism: Gekko japonicus (assembly GCF_001447785.1). Lineage (NCBI taxonomy): Eukaryota > Metazoa > Chordata > Lepidosauria > Squamata > Gekkonidae > Gekko > Gekko japonicus. The sequence goes on along the minus strand of NW_015169817.1, from coordinate 251,635 downwards.
TGTCTCCAGCCCTTCAGTCCAAGCGGTGGC
>NW_015169817.1:250626-251552 GCF_001447785.1 Gekko japonicus | reverse complement strand
AGAAACAGCAATGCAGGCACACGCACGCCCCAATCGCCCCTCCGCTACAGCCACCACTGCCTCCTTCACCACCTCCGCTCCTCTTCACTTGTGGCTCAGGCAGAAATCCCCTCCCTCGCTTACTTTCCCCACCCTCCTGGCTATCGGCGCATTCCCCCCCGCCTGCCTCCCCCTCCCTGGTGAATTTCCTGCCTCCTCACCAAACTCCTCCAAACTTTCCCCAGTGCTCCTGGGACACGAGTGTGTTTCTCAGGCGTCCAAGATTCTTCTGTCCCCATCCCTACAAAACTAGCCACTTTCCCGATCTTGGATGGGAGACCACTAAGGAAGTCCAGGGTCACTATGCAGAGGCAGGCAGTGGCAGGCAATGGCAAACCACTTCTCTTGCCTTGATCTGGAGGGCACGCTTGATATGCGTGGTGTGGAGAACAATGAATGGACATGGCACTAAGTCTCTGGGGTGCGTGAAAAGCCTTCAAATGGCTTGCTTGTAGGTGAGAGCCCACATCACTGGATGTACGAAGAAGAGATTGGATTTATACCCTACCTACCCTTCACTACCCGAAGGAGTCTCAGAGTGGCTTACTATCTCCTTTCCCTTCCCTTTCCTACAACAGACACCCTGGGAGGTAGGTGGGGCTGAGAGAGCTTTTTCAAGAACTGCTCATGAGAGAGCAGCTCTGAGAGAACTTGTGACTGAGCCAAGGTGATACCAGCAGCTGCGGGTGGAGGAGTGGGGACTCAAACCCAGTTCTCCCAAATTAGACTCCCAGATTAGAGTCCCCGAAGGGTTTTTGGTTGTCAGCAGGTGTATCCCTGAGTATAGAAAAAACATAAGCAGTGAGGTTGGAAAGTTGTGAAATGTAAGAGGTACAGGGAAAGCAAAGCCCTAGTACGCACAGATTGAGCACTGTGACCGAGGTAGG
>NW_015169817.1:221752-250517 GCF_001447785.1 Gekko japonicus | reverse complement strand
GGGGGGTTGTGACGGAGAGAAAGTGAGAGAGAGAGAGATCTCCAGGCTGTCTTAAAATGCTGGGTTGGTTCTGTGTGTGTGTGAGAGAGAAAGATTGAGACCTCCTCCTCTTCTTCTTCTTTACAACCCCTTGGCTTATAATTGTATTTTCAAATGGCCATCCCTATTAGAACTTTACGTTTCAGAATCAGTGTGCTTATTAAACCTGTGTACTGGTGATCAGTAACTACATTCGCCAGTGAGGCAACTTATCTCTTTCTCCCCCCCACCAAATATTTTTGTTCTTGTGCGAATGGTGAAAATTGATATAATAAAAGGCCAGAGGGGACTTTGATTAGTTTGAGAGCCAGTTTGCTGTAGTGGTTCTCTTATGTTCTTATGTCTGGGGCAGTGATGCTCTGTATTCTTGGTGCTTGGGGGTGGGGCAACAGTGGGAGGGCTTCTGGAGTTCCGGCCCCACTGGTGGACCTCCTGGTGGCCCCTGGGCTTTGGTCACTGTGTGGCATTGGACTGAATGGACTGTGTGGCATTGGACTGAATGGGCCACTGGCCTGTGTAAGCCCGCAAGCCTGCTATGATGTTTTTATGTACTGTGTTACACTGTACCTGATGAAGTGTGCCAACAACGGACTGTGTCTGAAATTGACATGCTGTGAGCGCCCAATGAGGATACATACCAAAGACTGTGTTCCTGCAATGGTTGTTATTCCAAAAGGTGTTCCCATTTCTAGTGCATGCCATAGAACAAAGCACATGGCCACAGAAAGCACAAGACGCCATTTCAAACCAGCCGCATGGTCACCTACCTCCAGGGCCCCCCTCCCCCTCGCACCAACGAAGCTGCACGTACTCACAAAGACCCGGTATTCAACCTGGCCGCATGGACATGAGTCATCCATCTGCATACTAATACCCCTAGCCCAGGTGTCTTGATTGAGTTAGAAACTAGTTCTCAAATTGCCCGCCAGTCCCTTGGCCCACCCAGAGGAATACAGTAGCCAATCACTGACCTTTTGGCTATGACAGAACACTGTGTCATAGGGGAGGTCCCCTTGGACCCAGCTCTTCCTCTAGACCCCTTTGATATAATCAAGAACGCACCCACAGTTCGCTCTCTTACGTTCCTGCTTGAGCTCTCTACCTTGGAACCCCCCCAATCGCTCTCTAACGACGCCCTCTACAAAACCTGCTTTACCTCTTAAGTCCAGCTTGCTATCCCATACCCTACCCATCCTTCTTTACGTTCTAGTATTGCGCAGCTAGAACTTCTTGGCACGTGGTCTTAGCTGGTCTGAGTCCATTCACCATTCTTTTCCAATTTTCTCCCCGTCCTTACCCCTTCGCTGGACGTTTGGAGCCACGCAGTTGCAGCTAGGTAATAATAACCCAGAGCATCAACCACCATAACTGTGTTGTATTATTCTATCTTAATTTCTTAGTTCTTGTGTGTTGTGATTGTTGTATGTTTTTGAGTGAAGTGTGCCAGTAAACTACTATTATTATTAAGGAAGTCTGCCTCAGTCTTTCATTGGGAACCTCGGGGACAGTGCCATCCTCCGTAAACATAGACGGAAGTATCCCGATAAATAACTGTACCGGTTGTTTCCTTTGCGGAGCAATTCGGCTAACACCTGATCTTATGTTCTTATGGCCAGGGCTTTCCTGCTTACACTGGTTAGATTTAGACAATCTGGAAATGGAGATATTAGAATTTCAAGAAAACTCTATCTGGAAAAATAAATTCTACGACCTGCGTGAAACACTTGAGAAAATAGAAGGGATGACAAAGGACAGCACAGTTAGTTCTGAAAATGAAATCCTTAAAGTGTGGAATTCTCTGCCAAATAATTCTAAGTCAATGAAAGCACTTGGGATTGCTTTCCTTACTTTGTTTGGATCATCTTATGCTTGTGAGCAGCTGTTTTCAGCTTTGAATTATATCAAATCCGACACCAGAAACAGGCTCACAGATGACTTGAGTGCTGCATGTGTTGCTCTCAAACGTACGAAGTATGAGCCAAGGATAGACGAATTATCAGCATGCATGCAACAGCAAAAATCACACTAATTGTTCAAAAGCATGCCAAATGCAAACTTTTACCTTTCAATCAAAAGTGGTTTGTATCATTGAAAGCTCTGTTATGGTGTTTTTCTTTTAAGATAAAAGATGCTAATGTATAAGTTGTTTTTTCTAAACTAAAACCTCAGTATTCAAGCATGCATGCAACAGCAAAAATCACATTAATTGTTCAAAAGCATGCCAAATGCAAACTTTTACCTTTCAATAAAAAGTTGTTTGTATCATTGAAAGCTCTGTTATGGTGTTTTTCTTTTAAGATAAAAGATGCTAATGTATGAGTTATTTTTTTCTAAACTAAAACCTCAGTATTCAAGTTAAATTGCCGTGTTGGCACTTTGCGATACTTAAGTGGGTTTTGGGTTGCAGTTTGGGCACTCGGTCTGTAAAAGGTTCACCATCACTGGCCTAGTAGATGCCACTGTTCCTTTCATTTCTAAATCTACATCCCTTACAGCCGCCCACCACTACCATCAATGGCCACAATTAATATCTGTGCCGTAGGCCAGCCACAGTTGAGATTGAACCACACCACCTGAAAGAACTGGAGACTGCTCAGCGGAGGGCTTTGAGCCCGGTATTATATGTCATGCCATCTTGCCTTAATAACTACTGTATGCACTTTGGTTGAAATTTGCTGATTGTCTAAATGGTTTTAAATGTTTCATATGAATCTTGGCACATTGGCCAAGTAATGTGAGCCACCCTGAGCCCGCTTGCAGGGCGGGGGGACTATAAATGTAATCAATCATGTTGGACACAATGCTATATGCGGCTAGGCTATCTATTGCATCTTGCTGGAAAGATATCTCCCCTCCTAACATTCAAACTTGGTACAAGAAGCTGTGGAATCAGTTCATTATGGAAAGCATCACTGATAAAGTTAACAGAAATAAAAGGAACGTCGTACATTTTGAGTTCGAAGCGAAATGGTTGCCAATTTTAGAAGCCCTATCAGACAAAAAATTTATCTCAGCATCCTGGGATAACTATGTTAAATGGTTGTGTGGACTTATTTATGGTTCAACTAAAGTATAGTAAGTAGGCTTTGGTAAAACTTGATTTGTGGGTAGTACTTGGTGATTAACATGGTTAGATATAACACTGAATGTCTACAGATAATCTTGATGGCAAAAGACACTTGGTTGTATCTAAAGCAACAAACGGTACAGGCATCAATTACAAATTGAGGCTAAAACAAGTTACTTTGTTCAAAGGTTTATTGAAGAATGTATCACTCTTTAAAGCTTACATTTTTATTTTTATTTTTTTTGTAATTAGTGTATTGGTTTGAATGTTTAACTGTTCTTATGACCTTTATGTACTTTTTCATTGTTATATTTGGTTTATTGTTTTAATTCTACCAATAAAATGTTAATGACAAAAAAATGTAATCAATCAATAAATAAATATTGTCCTTACTCCCCTTTACCAGAAAATCTTCAATAAGTTTTGATAATATATCTGATTTCTCAAAGACTCTCCGTACAGTGATAGATACTAAGGCCGAGTTCAGACTGGCAGTTTGCCCCGATATAGGCCCGTGTGAGGAACATTTCACAGCTGCGGTGCTGTTCTGTGGCTCGCCAGCCCCTGTTTTAGCCTTCCCACCCTGCCTGGTGGGGTTATTTCCCTTCGTTACATGCTGCCACCACTCACTGGATTCATACCACCATCCGGGGGGGACAGTGAGACCTCTCTTGCTGACTCCCCAACCTTGGAAAGTTGGCACCACAGTCTTTGGGCACTCCCTGGAGAGTTGGCAACCCCTCCGATTAGGGCTCCCTCGCCTCCCTCTGCCCCTGGTAATGTGCTGAGTGGGAAGGACTGAGTGGTCAAGGAACACCGGGCTTTCTTAACTCAAGAAGGAAGATTTATCAACACCACTTACAGGTTCGGCCTGCGAATGTACGCAAGCAGTTTAAACACAACAGGGCACAGCAGATACACGGGATTTAAAATGCTACTCCTCTGTCCCCCCACACACACACCCTCTCTATCTGTGGAGGTTGTGGGCCTCAGGATGGGATTAACTTTTCCCCTCCTGTTGTTGTGGAGGACCCCAGCCCTCCTCAGGACTGGTCATGGGTACTGTTACTCTCTTGACTCTTCAGGATGTCCTGGAGTCTTCCATAACAGCAGCCCCAGCTGTACGCCCCTCGTGGCTGCCATTCACGCTGAGCCAAAGGCCTGACCGGGCTGAGACTGAACTCCCTCCTCAGGGACCTAAGCCTTCATCTGCCTGGCTGCGCCCCTGGGGCGTGTCCACATTTTCCAGCTGTTTTCCCTCAAGCTTCTGGGAAGTATAGGCAGGGAGGTATGACAGTCCCATTGTTCCCGCTGGAGTACTTCCCCGCTGCTGAGGACTACCAGGCTGGCATCCAGGGCTCTAGTCGGGGGGGAGCGCTCCGGAGCGCCGCTCCGGAAGAGAACCTCCAGGGGGCGGGGCGGTCACGTGGTGAAGCCCCGCCCCCTACTTAACCCCGCCCTCTGCTTCGATCCTCATTCCGTGTGAGAACGAGGACGAAGCAGGAGGGTAAGTAGCGGGGCCTTCCCTTCCCCGGGGCCTTCCCTTCCCTCCCCCATCCCCCCCACCCCGTCCATCCTTCTCTCTCCCGGCCGCGTGTAGCGGCCGGAAAAGAGAGGCCCGGGCCCTTCCCTTCCCAGCGGAGTGCCGGAGCCCTCCGGAGCAGCGAGAAAGAGGCCCCAATCCCCCTGCTGCCTTTGCTTTCGCCGCTCTTGGACCGGGAGCGGCCAGAGCAAAGGCCAGGACAGCCCCCCCTCTTTCTCGCTGCTCCGGAGCCCTCCGGAGCAGCGAGAAAGAGGCCCCAATCCCCCTGCTGCCTTTGCTTTCGCCGCTCTTGGACCGGGAGCGGCCAGAGCAAAGGCCAGGACAGCCCCCCCTCTTTCTCGCTGCTCCGGAGCCCTCCGGAGCAGCGAGAAAGAGGCCCCAATCCCCCTGCTGCCTTTGCTTTCGCCGCTCTTGGACCGGGAGCGGCCAGAGCAAAGGCCAGGACAGCCCCCCCTCTTTCTCGCTGCTCCGGAGCCCTCCGGAGCAGCGAGAAAGAGGCCCCAATCCCCCTGCTGCCTTTGCTTTCGCCGCTCTTGGACCGGGAGCGGCCAGAGCAAAGGCCAGGACAGCCCCCCCTCTTTCTCGCTGCTCCGGAGCCCTCCGGAGCAGCGAGAAAGAGGCCCCAATCCCCCTGCTGCCTTTGCTTTCGCCGCTCTTGGACCGGGAGCGGCCAGAGCAAAGGCCAGGACAGCCCCCCCTCTTTCTCGCTGCTCCGGAGCCCTCCGGAGCAGCGAGAAAGAGGCCCCAATCCCCCTGCTGCCTTTGCTTTCGCCGCTCTTGGACCGGGAGCGGCCAGAGCAAAGGCCAGGACAGCCCCCCCTCTTTCTCGCTGCTCCGGAGCCCTCCGGAGCAGCGAGAAAGAGGCCCCAATCCCCCTGCTGCCTTTGCTTTCGCCGCTCTTGGACCGGGAGCGGCCAGAGCAAAGGCCAGGACAGCCCCCCCTCTTTCTCGCTGCTCCGGAGCCCTCCGGAGCAGCGAGAAAGAGGCCCCAATCCCCCTGCTGCCTTTGCTTTCGCCGCTCTTGGACCGGGAGCGGCCAGAGCAAAGGCCAGGACAGCCCCCCCTCTTTCTCGCTGCTCCGGAGCCCTCCGGAGCAGCGAGAAAGAGGCCCCAATCCCCCTGCTGCCTTTGCTTTCGCCGCTCTTGGACCGGGAGCGGCCAGAGCAAAGGCCAGGACAGCCCCCCCTCTTTCTCGCTGCTCCGGAGCCCTCCGGAGCAGCGAGAAAGAGGCCCCAATCCCCCTGCTGCCTTTGCTTTCGCCGCTCTTGGACCGGGAGCGGCCAGAGCAAAGGCCAGGACAGCCCCCCCTCTTTCTCGCTGCTCCGGAGCCCTCCGGAGCAGCGAGAAAGAGGCCCCAATCCCCCTGCTGCCTTTGCTTTCGCCGCTCTTGGACCGGGAGCGGCCAGAGCAAAGGCCAGGACAGCCCCCCCTCTTTCTCGCTGCTCCGGAGCCCTCCGGAGCAGCGAGAAAGAGGCCCCAATCCCCCTGCTGCCTTTGCTTTCGCCGCTCTTGGACCGGGAGCGGCCAGAGCAAAGGCCAGGACAGCCCCCCCTCTTTCTCGCTGCTCCGGAGCCCTCCGGAGCAGCGAGAAAGAGGCCCCAATCCCCCTGCTGCCTTTGCTTTCGCCGCTCTTGGACCGGGAGCGGCCAGAGCAAAGGCCAGGACAGCCCCCCCTCTTTCTCGCTGCTCCGGAGCCCTCCGGAGCAGCGAGAAAGAGGCCCCAATCCCCCTGCTGCCTTTGCTTTCGCCGCTCTTGGACCGGGAGCGGCCAGAGCAAAGGCCAGGACAGCCCCCCCTCTTTCTCGCTGCTCCGGAGCCCTCCGGAGCAGCGAGAAAGAGGCCCCAATCCCCCTGCTGCCTTTGCTTTCGCCGCTCTTGGACCGGGAGCGGCCAGAGCAAAGGCCAGGACAGCCCCCCCTCTTTCTCGCTGCTCCGGAGCCCTCCGGAGCAGCGAGAAAGAGGCCCCAATCCCCCTGCTGCCTTTGCTTTCGCCGCTCTTGGACCGGGAGCGGCCAGAGCAAAGGCCAGGACAGCCCCCCCTCTTTCTCGCTGCTCCGGAGCCCTCCGGAGCAGCGAGAAAGAGGCCCCAATCCCCCTGCTGCCTTTGCTTTCGCCGCTCCCGGACCGGGAGCGGCCAGAGCAAAGGCCAGGACAGCCCCCCCCCCTTCTCGCTGCTCCGGAGCCTTCCTTCTGACACACTTCCGGTGATGTCAGGGGGTGTGGCCTTCTGTCACTTCCGGTGATGTCAGGGGCGTGGCATATGCAAATAAGTTATGCTAATGAGTTATGCTAATGAGCTCCGGCAGCTCTTTTTCTACAACAAGACCCCTGCTGGCATCCATTTTAAAACTACACTGCTGCCTCCGCCGGGCAGCCATTTTGTGACAGGGGGCCTGTGGACACCTGCCCCTGGGGGGAGACTTACCCTTCCTGGCGGACCAAGGCAGACCATCCTGCTCAGCAGCTCCAAGTCCATGGCGAGGCACACCTCTGCCACAATTCCCGCATGGTCAACTTGTCGACCCCGAACTGTCTGCTGGCCTCTCTGTAGCAGTTCGTGCCCGCAAGCCCCCACTGGGATATGGCCACGCACTCCTCCGCTGAGATGGCATGCCTCATGGGCGTGACTGTGTGATCGATGTGGCGGTGGAGGCAGTTGATCAATCACTGGAAAGTGACCCTCGTCACCCTGAAGTTCTTGGGCCACTGCTCGTTCCCCCACATTAGGCAGACGAAGGTCTCCTACCCAGGGGTCATTTCGTAGAAAAAGAGGTGCATGAGCTCATTAGCATAACTCATTACCATCACTCATTTGCATATGCCACACCCCCTGACATCACCGGAAGTGTGTCAGAAGGCAACACCCACTGCTCAGGCTTCACCCCCAAAATCTCCAACCTTGCGGGGCCCAGGGGGAGGACGTCCAGCAAGTAGAATCACACGACCTCCAAAAAAAATAGCTCTCCCTAAAAACAGAAAACCACTCTAGCCTTTTCCACTTACATAGCTTCATACTGGCCAAACTGAATCACATCAGAGAGGTTTAAATTTAACAAGCGATGTTGCATACAATGATCAAGAATGCTTTTGGTATGCTGTCAGTCCCCAAGGCATTATATATAATTGTTCAACTGCTGAGTAATAGCAGCAGTTGTTTTGCAAAATGTTTTTATGATTCCATTACAAATTTTAAAAAAACTATTGAGATAGAGGAGCTCCTAATTTACAGCTCATAGCATCTTAATATGCAGTATGGGGTTGTGCTGCAGACTTACTGGGATTAAGTGGTGCTGGATGCGAAATATAGTCATGAAACTTGCTGGATGACCTTGGGCCTGTTACTCTTTCTCAGCCTAAGCTACCCCACAAGAATAAAATGGAGGAGGGAAGAACAATGTACACTGCCCTGAAATCCTTGGCGAAAAGGTGGAATAAAAATGTGCTAAATAAATAAAGATGCACCAAAGACTACAAGGACACAAAAGCAAAAGAATGGCCATTCTCCCTTTGAGAAAATAACCAGCAGTTAATCAGATGACATGGACATTTATATGAAATCAAGCTATGTTGACTTCACCAGTAACATACTGCCAGTGTGATGTGACAACCCATTCATTGTAAGGCAGATATTCAGGAGAGAAAAAAACTATGGTTATTCCTTTATTACTGAAGATTTTTAGAGGATGCACTAGGTCATGGGTAGGCGACCCCTAGCATGTGGTCCAAACAGCAGCATGCCAGATCATTTTGCTCAGCAAGTCAGCTCCTTTGCTCCACCTCAAAAGAAGGAGTACAGCAGACAGAGCACAACTCTGGGGCATTTTAAAACCAAAAGCAGTAATAGCAGGACTTCCTTTGGACCCACTTCCAATCAGTGCCAGAAGTACCAGGCTAACAGCTGGTGCTGTTTCTGCTCAATCTGCAGATCTGGGAGGCTGACAGTCACATGTGTGATATCACCATACAGGCAGCGGAGACAGGTGGTTTGTCTGTCCAGCCCTGGATGGATCACTATGCATGACTGAAGGCTAGTCTTAGAAATCACAGGTAGTGCACAACATTCTTAAGTCAGAGCAGATTTTATTTCCCCTCTCCACAACTCTCAGCAAATTAAAAGCACAGAATACAATTAAGCAAATCCATTTCCACCAAAGATTTACAAAGCATCCTGTGGCTTTGAAAACTCATTTGAAGCAAAGCTTTCCCATGTATTCCCTACCCCACATATGTAAGAAATGTTTCCTCACAGAACTAATGCAAGCTACTTTCAGGCACGTGGAAGGAGGCAGGTTTTGTTTTGTTTTTTTTTACAAATTTCCAGTGTCTGAGAGGGGAGACTGGCTGTTGGTCCAGTCAAGAGCTTTGGAAAGCCAAGTTAACAGATCTCCTTTTGTCCCTCATCACCTCTGCTCTCCCCACCTCGAGAGCAAACTAATTTCTGCAGCAGCCTAATCGCTGGCTCACAAATCTAAGGCCAGCAGCTCATTTTTGCTCAGCAAGTCAGCAAAGGAGAGTTAAGTACAGCAGAGTTAAAACAGAGCACAACTCTGATCCTGCTTCCCCCTCAATCCTCCAAGTTGTTGTTGTTGTTCAGTCGCACAGTCGAGTCCGACTCTTTGCGACCCCATGGATCATCTCCTGCCAGGCCCTCCTGTCTTCTGCCGTCCTCTGAAGTTGGCTCAATTTCATGTTCGTTGCATCGATGACACTGTCTAACCATCTCATCCTTTGCAAGTGCTCAGAAGCAAACTTGTTATGTATGCAGACCACCACTAGGGGTCCGCGGCAAAGACCGGAGCTTGTCTCCCCTGGACAATAGGAACATAGGATCCTAGTTCCCCCCAGCCCCAACCCATAGCCACTCTGGCGGGAAATTCAAACCCTCCAATGGACTAAGGCTGTGCTGGGTGGGTGTGTATATAGATGGCCTTGCAGGGCCGTTTTAGTTAGTCTTGTGTTAAGTACAATAAACGTGTGCAAGAGCACGTCGTCGTCCGAGTCCTCCATGCGGCGAACCCAGTACTTTTCAAAACTAATTTCTGCAGCAGCCAAATCACTGTTCACCACTTTTAAAGCCACTGCTCACAAAGTAGATGTTTTGCTCACAGCTTCACAGGACTCTGCAGCTTAGAGGGACTAAAAGCTGTCGGCTTCCCTGCTACCCCCAGACTCTGTTTGTGATCCCAGGAGAAATCCACCCCCTCCCTCCCTTGTTTCCTCCTTGCAGAGGACCTGGCCTGATCTTGTTCCTCCCCCCTCCCCATCGTCCAAGTGCTCAGGAGCAAACTAATTTCTGTAGCAGCTAAATCGCTCGCTCACCACTTTAAGGCCAGTTGCTCACAAAGTAGACGTTTTGCTCACAGCTTCACAGGACTCTGCAGCTTAGAGGGACTAAAAGCTGCCGGCTTCCCTGCCGCCCCAAGATTCTATTTGTGATCCAAGGAGGGATCCGGCCCCTGGGGCTGCAGCGACACTTGAAGGGAGACATGTGGGCCCATGAAGGCAAGGTGTGTTTGGGGGGGAAGCAAGCAGGCAGGGGAAGGCAGGAGGAAAATCCCAGGCACAGGCGGGGGGGGGGGAAGGGGGGCCTCTGAGGGAGTGGGCAAGGGGCTTGGTGTGCATGCCTACCTCGCCGCCTCCTTCCTCTCCTCCTCCTCTCAGTGCAGCAGCAGGGAGCCAGAGAGGCGAATCCCTGTCGCGGGAGGGGGGGTGCTGGCCTCGCAGGGCTTTCTCATGTCCTGCGCTCCGGCGGCAGCAGGAAGGAAGGTGCCGCAGAGCTTTCTGCAGGCCTCAACCTACCTTCCTTCTGCCTCATGGCCGACTAATGGCTGCTGGGAGCAGGGGGCGGGGCTTGGTCTTGTGCCCACCCCCTGAATGCCTCACTCCCGGAGCGTCACTCTGGTGCGCTCCGGCGTGAACCGACCCCTGCTCCTACCACTTGGTGGGGCGAGGGTACACCCACCAGCGACGTGGTGTACCCTCTTCGCCCAATCAAATCAAATCAAATCAAATTTATTGTTACAGCCAATTGACCAGCAGTGCAGTAAAACAATACAATAATAAACAAGTACAATCACCAACACTCACAGAAAATAATACCATCATAGTACCAGCCACAGACCCCTATTAAAATCGTAATTCTATTCCCTAAATTCTAAGTCTTGTCTAAAATTCTCTTCAGTCTGTGCTTTTTGTTAAAATCTTTCACTTGTTTATTACTAAAAAGCAATATTTTGCTACTACCAGATTTACCGACTTCTTGGTATCTTGGTATCTTCCAATAAATATTCGCCCAGTCTCACTACCCCAGCCGTGTCAAGGGACTGTCTGGCCAGGCACTCCCTGATTCTGGCTCTTCTGCAAGCCATGTAGCGCCGCTGGATGAGCGCCCTCCATGCTCAGATGCTGCGGACCCTGGCTTGGTGACATTGCAACACTGCAATGCAGAACCTGACGCACAGGAGGAGGACTGTGCAGGCTGTGCCTTTGGCATCTATGCTGACTGACCTCCTAGCCTCACTCTGGCACCAGGAAGGTGCAGGTGATTGCCTTGAAGAGGGGGTAGTGACGTGGTCGGATGTGCCGTGTGCTATGGCCCACAGCGGCCGGATCCTGCCCTATTTGCCGCTGCGCCTAGGCATCTATGCGCCTAGGCGCATAGGCACCTAGGCGTCTGCCACGGAGCAAGGAAAATGCCGCTTACAGCCATGCCTCCAGGCCAACAGTGTGAACACTCCCTCGCGCCTCCTCCCGGTATGCTCCTGCATCAGTCCACGCAGTGGGACCAGGAAAACCTGGAACAGTTTGTTCTGGCTCTTTTTTGCAACTACTCCCTCCCGCTTCAAACTGCCAGTCTGAACTCAGCCTAAGAGTGTCTGATCTGCCAAACACTTCCAGGTCTATTTGTTGTTTCTTCCTTTTTTTGTTTTTCCCCAGAAGTTCATCCATAATAGCAATGTAAGTAGGAGATTCTAAAGAAGGATCTGAAGAAATATTCAAGGGACATGTCTTTGTCCCTAGCAGAAAGAGATCTATTGTTCTGCTGTTCCCACTGGTGGACCTCCTGATGGCACTGGTATTTCTGGCCACTGTGTGACACAGAGTGTTGGACTGGATGGGCCTTTGGCCTGATCCAACATTGGCGTCTCTTATGTTCTTATGCTTAGAAGGGGGTAAGTCCTCATCAAGGGGGTGCACCCCTTTCCTTCTCGTTTTCATATCACACTACACTACTAGATAGATAGCTAAAATACATTTAAATCAGTGAAATATCTTTAATATCTGGCTAAAATCAGATTGAACTACTCCATTCCCACTACTTAAGTTTATTATGCTAAAACACCAATACGTTTAAATCAGATTAAAACCTAAAACCTAGCAAAACAGGAGATTACGAATGACTTCCAGTTTCAGTGCAACAACATTGGGATGTGCTGCGGCTCTCCACTCCTGAGGCCACCTGACACATTAGCTTTATACATTGTTTAGGATATATATTATAGAATATAAATTATGCGGTATTCTACTTTGTAGTCAAGAATACTTACTTCTAATGAAGTGTATCTAGATTTCAGTAAAGCATTTGACAAAGTTTCTCATAATATCCTTGAGGATAAACTGGTTAAGTATGGGCTGGATGGTGCAACCGTTGGTTGAAAAATCATCCCCAACAAGTGCTTGTAAATGGCTCTGCGTCTACGTGGAAGGAAGTCTCGAGTGGAGTGCCGTAGGGCTCGGTTCTAGGCCTGGTGTTGTTCAATGTTTTTATAAATGACCTGGAAGAAGACATAGAGGGGATGCTTATCAAATTTGCAGATGACACGAAGCTGGGTGGGATTGCTAATTCTAAAGAAGACAGAGTCAGGATTCAAAACAATCTAGAAAGGCTGGAACAGTGGGCTGAGACAAAATGAATTTCAATAGAGATTAGTGCAAAGTCCTGCACTGGCTGAGACAAAATGAATTTCAATAGAGATTAGTGCAAAGTCCTGCACTTAGGTACAAAAAAATCAAAGGCACAGATATAGAATGGGAGGGACTTGACTTGACAGCAGCACATGTGAAAGGGATATAGGTGTTCTAGTTGATCACAAACTAAACATGAGCCTGCAGTGTGATGTGACTGTGAAGAAAGCTAATGCAATCTTAGGATGCATTAACAGAAGCATTGTGTCCAGATCACGGGAGGTGGTAGTTCCGCTCTATTCTGCTATGGTCAGGCCTCACCTGGAGTACTGTGTCCAGTTTTGTGCACCACATTTTAGGAAGGATGTTGACAAACTCGAGTGTGTCCAGAAGAGGGCAACCAGGATGGTGAGAGGGTTGGAAGCCAGGTCTTATGAGGAAAGGCTGAAAGAGTTGGGTATGTTTAGTTTGGGAAAGAGAAGGCTTAGAGGGGACATGATTGCAGTCTTCAAGTATTTGAAGGGCTGTCATGTTAAAGATGGAGCAGATCTATTCTCTCTTGCTCCGGATTGCTAGACTAGATCTAATGGCTGGAAATTACAAGGGAGTTGTTACCGGCTAAATATCAGGAGACATTTCCTAACTGTAAGATTGGTTGAGCAGTGGAACAGTCTGCCTCGGGAGGTGGTGGATGCTCCTTCGCTGGACATTTTCAAGTGGAGGCTGGACGACCATCTTTTGGGTATGTTGTAGGGCTATCTTTCGGCTGTGCTCCTGCAGAGTGCAGGGGGTTGGACTAGATGACCTGCAAGGTCCCTTCCAACTCCAACATTCTATGATTCTATGAATCATAAAAAAAATTCAGCTAAAATAAGTTTACATTTCCTAATAGCTAAGCAACAAAAAAATTTCCACAGCGTAAGTCACTGAGCTCTGAACTTCTTCTAAGAGGAATTTACGAAGGACTTCTTGCCTAAAGTCAAGATAAGACTTCAGAGGGCTAAATCTAGACCGAAGGGGTAATATAAGATGGTCTCGTTCCTCCTGATAGAATCTGGAGAACAGGAGGACATGAGTAATTGATTCGTAATCAAGGTGTCTCCCCTGCCAGGTAAGTACTGTATGGTAGGTTTCAAAATATTCCTAAGCACGAACGGAGATGTGACTGCGGCTCTACCTCTCTTGATTCAATAGATCGCATACTGTTAGACTATACGTTGCATGCCTCTGCTAGGGAAAAATGGTTAAATACTTGGTTGCACGGTAAACATCACCTCCCTAATAAAATGAAATGTCAAATTCTATTGAATGATACAACAGTAGAGATTACTGTGGCAGTGGCCAACTTTTTAGTTGATGTGATAAGAGTGAAAAACATGGGAAACTCCGTTTTATGATTTTATTTATTTATTTATTTAATTCCACTTATACCCCGCCCTCCCCGCGTGCGGGCTCAGGGCGGCTTACAACTATAAGGCACAACGTGCAGTAAAATACAATAAAACAATTAAAACAATTTAAAACAATTTATACATGGGACACGCCCAAGGATCCTGCATGACTAAAATCTTCTCTCATATTGCACATGCCCTTTCCACTCCAGGGGAGGTTCCATTCCAGAGGAGGTTCCATTCCAAGGAGGTTCCTGTGGCCCCCTGATGTTCATTGCCACTCAACCTCCGGCGGTGCTGTAGAGCGGTCCTCGTTGGTGGTAGTGGTAACGGCAGCGGCTCCTATTCGAAAGCCTGGTGGAAGAGCTCCGTCTTGCAGGCCCTGCGGAACTGCAACAGGTCCCGCAGGGCCCTGATCTCCTCCGGGAGCTCGTTCCACCAGATAGGAACCACCACCGAGAAGGACCTGGCCATAGTGGCAACAAGCCTGGCCTCTTTCGGGCCCGGGATCGCAAGGCGATGTAGCGACCCCGACCGAAGTGCTCTTTGGGAACTATGTGGGGCAAGGCGGTCCCTCAGGTATGCTGGACCCTGGCCATGTAGGGCTTTAAAGGTAACGACCAGCACTTTGAAGCGGATCCGGTATGCTATAGGCAGCCAGTGCAGCGCTTTGAGCACAGGCTGGATGTGGTCCCATTTCGAGACAGCAGCAACCAGCCTGGCCGCCGCATTCTGCACTAGCTGCAGCCTCCGAATCAGCGACAAAGGCAGCCCCATGTAGAGAGTGTTATAGCCTGCTCCCAGACCTTTGCTTCAACTCTGAGTGGCCCGGCCTCTTGCCTAAGTGTTACATTAGAAGAATGTCTAAAAGTCTAAAAAGCCTAAAAGACACGACCTCCAGTAGCTAACAGTAGCTACCCCATTAAAGGAGAAAGAAAACCTCCTCCACGCTATTTGTAATTACTGAGAATGCCTTAGATAAGATTGATGAGGGAACTTTCAGTGGGAGACTGAAGTCAGTTAAAATCAGTTAAAACCAATTAAAATCATTTTAAAAAAACACTCATATGTGACAGAGCACAGTCAAAAGGCATTTTGCTGCCTGCTGTGTGGTTTGGTTGAAAGAATAGTTATTGTTGAGAAATAGAAGGTTATTAGAGTTGGAGGGACATTACCTGAGATATGGGCGGCATGGCTATCTTTGGTATGAAAAAATTAAGGTTACTGTAGATTTTTAAAATCATTACATGTTAGACATGGGTTGTTGAAGATATGGAATAAATAAAAAAGGAACCCCTCCACATTCCAGACCTATGACAGGACTACCTGACACTTGACTCTGTTCTCTCAAGGGCAGTTCTTGAGAGAGCTCTCTCAGCCCCACCTCTACCTCACAGGGTGTCTCTTGTGGGGAGGGGAAGGGAAAGGAGTTTGTAAGCAGTTCTGAGACTCCTTTGGGTAGTGAAGGGCGGGGTATAAATCCAGCCCCCTCCTCCTCCTCCTCCTCCTCCTCTTAAGTGGGCGGACTCTAATCTGGGAGAACCGGGTTTGATTCCCCACTCCTCCACTTGCACCTGCTGGATGACCTTGGGCAAGCCATAGTCCTGTCAGAGCTGTTCTTGAAAAAGAGCCATTTTTGTCAGAGCTCTCTCAGCCCCACCTACCTGCAAGGACTCCTAGAATGTTGACATCAACCTCTGTTCTCCATAAGTAATTAAGCCACCACATCAGGATTAAACACACGCAACCATAATTAATCTTAATAGTAATTCAAAATGAGCTGGCACTGATCCCAGGGCACTTTATATATATAAAAGGATGTCAACATAAAGCAGAGACAAGTGGCAATAATCTGGAAGGAAGGAAAAGGAAAGAAAAGACACTAGAGGAAAAGCATTCAGCCAATCCAGGTGAAAGATACAGGAAAAAAGAAACACGGACCATGTCGGGAATACAGGCAATTCTGATTACTTTGCTGCTGTGCCTCCTGATTCTGTTCCTTTGGAAACAACTCCGTCCGCACAGATCCTACCCTCCTCAGCCTCCTCAGGTTCCTGTCATCGAAATCCTTTGGAAATTAGTATACAACCTTTCCAAAGATACTCTCATTAAGGTATGTCATTCCATGTAACTAGACGATGTGGTGAAAAGAAGTGAGATTTTTAATCATTTTCTTACTTAGCTTTAACAGGTTGCTTGACATTATTTCATCGTCATGGATGCAATTTCACATAGAATCACCGAGTTGGAAGGTGCCGTAGAGGCCATGTAGTCCAACCCCCTGCTCAGTGCAGGATCAGCCTGGAGCATCCCTGACAAGTGTTTGTCCAGCCGCTGCTTAAAGACTGCCAGGGAGGGGGAGCTCACCACCTCCCCAGGCAGCCGATTCCTCTCTTGCACAACTCTGACTGTAAAATGTTTTTCCTAATATCCAGCCGGGACCTTCCCGCCCTTAATTTAAACCCATTCTTGTGACTCCTCTCCTCTGCTGCCAGCAGGAAAAGCTCCCTGCCCTCCTCTTAGTGACAGCCCTTCAGATACTTCAAGAGAGCCATCGTGTCCCCCCTCAGCCTCCTCTTCTCCAGACTAAACATTCCCAGGTCCCTCTGCCTTTCTTCATAGGGCTTGGTTCAGGAGCTGCACAGAGCTCACTTAAAGAAAATTTTAGAGCTCTTACCAAGGAGAGCTGCTCTGTCCTCTCTTCTGAAGAGGACGTCTACAAACTATTCTCCGCACCAGGGGTGTCAAACTCATTTGTTATGAGGGCTGGATCTGACACAAATGGGACTTTGTCGGGCCGGGCTGTAAATAGGGTTGCCAAACTTCAGGTGGGGCCCGGGGATCTCCTGGAATCATAACTGACCTTCAGATGACAGAGCTCGGCTCCCCTCGAGAAAATGGCTCCTTTGGAGGGTGGGGTGCATGGAGTTAGTCCATGCTGACATCCCACCCCCTTCCCGTTCTGGTGGAATCAGGTCCCTGCAGGACTTTTTACAGTTCCTCAGGGCCTGCAAGACGGAGCTCTTCCACCAGGCTTTCAGCTAGGGAGCCGCCGCCACTATAGAGCCTTGGCCCTTGGTTTTGACACCTAGCCTGTGCCGCAGGAAGATCATGAGCAGAATGACTCTGAGATCTTTGAAAGTATACCGTGAGAGTCAGCCATCCTGAACAACCAAATAACCATCACCAGCACTATATTAATCCGTATTAGTTATAATGAATTGATTTTAGATGATTTTATATTGTTTTAATTGTATTTAGGTATAGATTGTGAGCCACCCTGAGCCTGCATTGCAGGGAGGGTGGGGTACAAATGAGATAAATGAATACATAATTGTGCCATCCCTGGGCCCCACACCCCAAATCTCCTGCTATTTCCCAAACCGGAGTTGGCAAATAAGGGAGCTTTCACACACACTAAAATGCAATTTCAGTCCTCTTCAGCTACCATTTGTAAGTGGATTTTGCCATTTCAGGCAGTAAAATCCAGTTGCAAAGTTTATTGAAAGTGTGTTATTTAGTGTGGGTAAAAGTGCCATTATAGAAGTGGGGGACTAAAAAACTTGTAACAGGGGAAAATCCTGTATCCTATGCTGAACCTTCCCCAGCCTAACCACCCACCCTGAAGACTGAAAGTGGCAGTGTCTCAGCTCATGCAGAGAATGCTACTTGACTTCCCCCAGCCTGCTCTGCTCTGAGTCTAAGACCCGAGGGAAAACATGAACTGGCTGGGCATTGTAAGCTTCTCTCCTCTTCCAGGTCTACTCAGAGTTGGCAGTGGCTCTCCAGGGACTCAGGCTGAAGTCTTTCTCATAATAAGCCACAGCCTGGTAAAAATGAGAACATAAGAGACGCCAATGTTGGAACAGGCCAAAGGCCCATCCAGTCCAACACACACTGGCCAAAAACACCAGATGCCATCAGGAGGTCCACCAGTGGGGCCAGGACATTAGAAGCCCTCCCACTCTTGACCCCCCCCCCAAGCACCAAGAAGACAGAGCATCACTTGCCCCAGAGCCCCTATCTATACCTTGTGGCTAATAGCCACTGATGGACCTCTGCTCCATATGCTTATCTAATTCCCTTTTGAAGCCGTCCATGCTTGTTGCCGCCACCACTTCCTGTGGCAGTGAATTCCATGTGTTAAACACTCTTTGGGTGAAAAAGTACTTCCTTTTATCCGTTCTAACCCGACCGCTCAGCAATTTCATTGAGTGCCCACGAGTTCTTATATTGTGAGAAAGGGAGAAAAGTACCTCTTTCTCTACCTGCTATATCCCATGCATAATCTTATAAACCTCAATCATGTCACCCCTCAGTCGTTGTTTCTCCAAGCTAAAGAGCCCTAAGCACTTTAACCTTTCCTCATAGGGAAAATGTTCCAACCTTTTATCATTCAAGTTGCCCTTTTCTGCACTTTTTCCAAAGCTATAATATCCTTTTTAAGGTGTGGTGACCAGAACTGCACACAGTATTCAAAATGAGGTTGCACCATTGATTTATATAGGGGCATTATGATATTGGATGATCTGTTTTCAATACCCTTCCTAATAATCCCCAGCATAGCATTGGCCTTCTTTACTGCAGTCACACACTGTCTCGACATTTTCAGTGAGTTATCTACTACAACTCCAAGATCTCTCTCTTGATCAGTCTCTGCCAGTTCAGACCCCATCAATGTGTATTTATATTTAGGATTTTTGGCTCCAATGTGCATCACCTTGCACTTGGCCACATTGAACCCCATTTGCCATGTTGACGCCCACTTGCCCATCCTTGACAGATCCCTTTGGAGTGCCTCACAATCCTCACTGGTTTTCACCACCCTGAACAACTTCGTATATCCGCAAATTTAGCCAATTCACTGCTTACTCCCAACTCCAGATCATTAATTAATGTTAAAAAGCAGTGGACCAAGTACTGATCCCTGCGGTACCCCACTGCTTACGTCCCTCCACTGAGAAAATTGCCCATTTATACTCACTCTTTGTTTTCTATTAATTAGCCAGTTTTTGATCCATAAAAGGACTTGTCCTTTTATCCCATGGTTTTTTATCTGATGAGGAACTTTATCAAAAGCTTTGTTAGCGGAAGTCCTCTTGTGGAGGATTTAACCACTGGACCAATACCGTTTTATGTACAACAGGGGCACGTGAGTTCTTTTGATCAGTTTATACAGAGATCAGAATCAGAACGAACACTCCCTTTTCCCAATAAAGAGACAACACAACTGGATGTTTAAAGAATAAATGTTGTCTTTACTAAATAATACACAAGCATACCAATAAGCAAAATCAGTCACACATACACTCAAGGTCCTTTAGATGAAATAGCAATGGAGAGCAATCAGTAGGGAAAATAATAGAGCTTTAACTAGTTGGAGGAAAACACAGAAAAGGGTACCGGTTAATACTTATCTGATTCCAGAAGATGGAGTTGATCTCAATGAAGAAAGCGGGAACAAAAAATCTAGCTAGAGGGATTCTACTCCACACAGATGGACCAGCCAAACATGTGTGGGCTCTCTTGTAGGCCTCCAAGAGAGCACGTAAGAACTACCTGTAGTAGAGCTTCAGTTGCCTAGGTGGGGGGGGGGAAGGATGGTTAGCTAACAAGGAACAAAGGCTGCTCCTTGCCTCTTATAACCTAATTTTGGCGGTTGGCATCAGAGCCAACCTCCTACTTGTAGTCCGTCCCAGACCCTATGTCTATTGGCCATTGGGATGTGATGTATCTATCTAGAGGGAGTGGGGCAATATTAAAATTCTAAGTCTATACTTCAATGGAACCATTTGGTCAAGGTGTGAAAGTTGTATGGCCATGGAAACCTTTGAGGTGTTGATGCTCTAGCTGGCTCCTGAAGAAGTAAACAGGAAATCTTCTCTTGAGATGCAAAACCAGGTATGAGGGTTACGTGATGTCCAGAGATCCTCAATGGTGGACGACCTGTTGTTTAAAAGAGTCTCTTGGCTGAGTGTAATGGAGGATGCCTTCTCTTTCCCAAGGCAGGATGGGTAGGTGTGTGTGTGTCTTCATTAACATATTGGTGCAAGCAGCACATTGGCACAGCAGCTTCCAGGTGCAGGCAAACTCAATGCAAACAGACTACACAGTATTCCCAAACCCATACATTGCATACACATAAGCATCAGCACAATACAGATAAAATGTCATTTTAAGCACACTTGCCAACAGCTTTCTGGAAGTCAAGGTAAACAATATCTATTGGAGGTGCCAGGGATAAAACCCAGCAAGCCAAGCAGAGGCTCTTCAATGGAGCCATGACCTGGGTAGCCCAGGCAAAAACCAAATGCTAACTAAACAAACACTACCCCCAAGAAGAATGGAGGGACAGGAATTATTGATAACCCAGAACTCTAGCAAACCTAGGTGGCTCCTGTGTCAAACTCAATAAACAAAAGAGAAAACCTCCATCAAGATGTATAACAACATGTTTGCAGCCAAGATCCCTCCCCCTCACACAGCTCTAACCCACTCACATTGCTGCAGCCTCAAGCTCAATTAACACAACAGAAAACCACCTGGAAGCACAGCAACATTAACGACCAAACTCCCCACCACCACCACAGCAGACTTAAAGAAATAAACAGCTCTAGCAGACTCACTGGCTGCAGCCTCAAGCTCAATTAATTAACACAACAGAAAACCAGCCAGAAGCACAGCAATGTTAACTATCAAGCTCCCTCCCCTTTACACAGCAGACTTAAAGAAATGAACAGCTCTAGCCGATCCACGTGGCTGGGAACTGGGAAGCTCAGAAGCCCCACCCTCTGCTCTCAGTGGCAGCTCAGAAGGTTGAGGATGGACAGGGGAGGGATGGGGTGAGAGAAGAGAGCTGCAGGTGGGATTAAAGCCCTGGGCAGACCAGTTCCAGCCCACAGGCCATATGTTGGACACCCCTGCTCTACACAGTTGCTTGGTGACCACCACATGAATGCCCAACTCTAAGGAAGAGGACATGCAAGGAAGGATGGTAGCTTGCCTGACCATCCACATGATTACTGAAAGATCATCAGTTCCCCTTCAGCAACCTGTTTTCTTTGTTGGTGATCTCTGTACAGTCGAACAAATGTGGTGACTAGGGAACCATGTGCCTGAAGTCAGGTGCAGGTTGCCTTAAAGAAACAGGCTCTGATGAACTACCAGGGGCGGATTAAGGCTCACTGGTGCCCAAAGCACTGACCAATCTTGCCCCCCTCCTTTCCACACTGACCCGGTCCATTTTAGTTGTTGACCTGTCTGACCAGATATACAATGCAGGTTGCAGCAATACAAAAATTTATTCATATGATAACACAGTGCACTGTACAAACTAAGCCAAGCTTGGGGTACATAAAGTTCTACAAAAATGCAACACAACATCTATTTTAATATTTCACAAGTTAAATGTATCAAAGTTTCAATATTTACCGTTTTCCCAACTTTGCGGTGCCCCCTTTGGCCCTGGTGCCCTAAGTATGTGCTTAATCTGCTTAATGGTTAATCCGACCCTGAGAACTACTCTTCCAAAAGTAGCATCAGTTTTACCACAATGCATCACTAGGAACTTCTCAAAGGCTGATATGTCAACCAATAGCAGACCTGCACAGATATGTAACAGAGGCTGTGATCACACACACTAAATAATGTACTTTCAGTGCACTTTCTAATGGGATTTTGCCGGTTCACAGAGTAAAATCCAGATGGGAACTGCATTGGAAATGGATTGAAAGTGGGTTGTTTAGTGTGTGTGTGATAGCAGCCAGAGTATCTGGAGAAAGTTGCAGAATCAGGAACCATAATGACCCTTTACAGTATTAGCTGTATTAGGAAGGAAAGACAACTTGGCAAATGTACATATATGTAGGCATATATACATAAATTCATTCATTTACAGTTTGGTGTAGTGGTTAAGTGCACCGACTCTAATCTGGGAGAACCAGGTTTGATTCCCCACTCCTCCACTTGCACCTGGCTGGATGACCTTGGGCAAGCCGTAGTTCTGATAAGAGCTGTTCTTGAAAAAAGAGCAGTTTCTGTCAAGAACTCTCTCAGCCCCACCGACCTCACAGAGTGTCTGTTGTGGGGAGGGGAAGGGAAAGGAGTTTGTAAGCCACTCTGAGACACCTTTGGGTAGTGAAGGGCGGGGTATAAATCCAATCTCTTCTTCTTTTCTTCTTCTTCTACATATACATGCACATATGTATATACATCCCCCCCCCGGTCAAGTCAAAGCTGACTTATTGACAACCCCACAGGGTTTTCAAGGGAAGAGATATTTGGAAGTGTTTTGCCATTGCCTGCCTCCACATCATGACCCTGGTATTCCTTGGAGGTCTCCCATCTAAACACTAGGCAGGGCTGACCCTGATTAGCCTCTGAGATCTGGGGAGATTGGGTAGCCTATGCTATCCAGGTCAAGGCATGTATATACATGCATACATATAATGAATGTTCAAAATGAACACACCATTTCCAACTCAGACAGGATGTGGGATTCACTCATGACTAATCCCAATCATGTAGCTCATCAACCAACAAAGTGAGCCCATTTCTCCTCCAGAATTTCCCACCCACACCTGACGGCAAAGAGGATGTTCTTGGTTTCTAAAAAAAAAATCCGTATGAAGCCACACCATGACAATTTGAGAGCCAGTTTGGTGTAGTGGTTAGGAGCGTGGACTCTAATCTGGGAGAACCGGGTTTGATTCCCCACACCTTCATATGCAGCAGCTGGTGTGACCTTAGGTCAATCATGTGTTCTCTCAGAGGTGTTCTCTCATGAGCAGTTCTCAAAAGAGCTCTCTCAGCCCCACCTACCTCACAGGGTGTCTGTTGTGGAGAGGGGAAGGGAAAGGAGATTGTACACTGGTCTGAGATTTCTTCGGGTAGTGAAGGGTGGGGTATAAATGCAATCTCCTCCTCCTCTTCATCTTTCTCCTCCTCCTCTTCCTCTTCTTCCTCCTCCTCTTCTTTTTCTATATGGAAATGGATTGATGCTGGTGCTGATCCAAAATCAGTCTGTGGGGAAGTGGGGATCCAGGGGACAGTCTTACAGAGAAGAAGAAGGAGAAGAAGAAGAAGAAGAAGAAGGAGGAGGAGGAGGAGAAGGAGGAGAAGGAGGAGGAGGAGGAGGAGGAGGAGGAGGAGGAGGAGGAGGAGGAGGAGGAGGAGGAGGAGGAGGAGGAGGAGGAGGAGGAGGAGGAGGAGGAGGAGGAGGAGGAGGAGGAGGAGGAGGAGGAGGAGGAGGAGGAGGAGGAGGAGGAGGAGGAGGAGGAGGAGGAGGAGGAGGAGGAGGAGGAGGAGGAGGAGGAGGAGGAGGAGGAGGAGGAGGAGGAGGAGGAGGAGGAGGAGGAGGAGGAGGAGGAGGAGGAGGAGGAGGAGGAGGAGGAGGAGGAGGAGGAGGAGGAGGAGGAGGAGGAGGAGGAGGAGGAGGAGGAGGAGGAGGAGGAGGAGGAGGAGGAGGAGGAGGAGGAGGAGGAGGAGGAGGAGGAGGAGGAGGAGGAGGAGGAGGAGGAGGAGGAGGAGGAGGAGGAGGAGGAGGAGGAGGAGGAGGAGGAGGAGGAGGAGGAGGAGGAGGAGGAGGAGGAGGAGGAGGAGGAGGAGGAGGAGGAGGAGGAGGAGGAGGAGGAGGAGGAGGAGGAGGAGGAGGAGGAGGAGGAGGAGGAGGAGGAGGAGGAGGAGGAGGAGGAGGAGGAGGAGGAGGAGGAGGAGGAGGAGGAGGAGGAGGAGGAGGAGGAGGAGGAGGAGGAGGAGGAGGAGAAGAAGAAGAAGAAGAAGAAATTGGATGTATACCCTGGCCTTCCTTTGCTGGCTGGGTGCCGTAACAATAAAATTCATTCATTCCCTGGCCTTCACTACCCAAAGGAGTCTCAGAGTGGCTTAAAAACTCCTTTCCCTTCCTCTCCCCACAACAGACACCCTGTGAGGTAGGTGGGGCTGAGAGAGCTCTGACAGAAACTGCTCTTTTTATCAAAAATTCAGCGGCAATTCAGTCCCATTATATCTTATGGGCCATTGAAGTCAATAGCAAAAACATAGGGTATATTCTGTGGGTTGGAGGAGAGGGCGTTTGAGGGAGAGGCCCCAAACGTATAGGGTAGCTGCTGGAGCTTCTCCCCAAGTTACCCAATAAGTTTCAAGAACATTGGACCAAGGGGTCCAATTCTACGGGCCCCCAAACAGGTTGCCCCCATCCCTCCATTGTTCTTTATGGTAGGAAAAAAATACCCTATGTTTTTGCCATTGACTTCAATGGCCCATAGGATATAATGGGGCTGAAATTGACATTTGGTTGTCCAAAAGACTCCCCAGTGGGCTCCTACTGCCAAAACTGACATGAAGGAGTGTTTCTGCTCACCGAATTTGATTCTGCCCGATTTGGCCGAATCCGAATCGAGCCGAAATTTTTTTTTTTGCACGCCCCTAGTCCGCGCACTTAACCACTAAACCAAACTGGCTACAGTGGTTTACCTCGTTTCTCCAAGGTCAGGGACAGAGGGTGGAGCTGGGGAGAAGGTTTCACCATGATACCCATGGGTATGTGGAGTCCCCCACGGGGCTATCCTCTCCCAAATGTTATTCAACATATTTATGCACCGCCTTACCCTGTTGGAGCAGAATCATGGGCTGGGGTGTGACCAGTATGCTGATGACAGTCAGCTCTATCTGTTGATGAGCAGCTGGCCAGAGGTTGCCCCAGAACATCTGGCCAGGGGTTTTGTGGTTGTGGTTGGTTGATTAAAACAGAGCAGGCTGACACGAAATCCATTGAAAATGGAGGTCCTGTGGCTGGGCCAGGGGACTGGGGCAGCTTGCCAATTCCCCTCTCTTGACAGGGTGCCGTTAACAGGAGGACCATCTGTCAAGGGTTTAGGAGTGATCCTGGATGCCTCCCTTTCAATGGAGGCCCAGGTCACAAAGGTGGTTAAGCTGGCATTTTGCCACCTTCAGCAAGTTAAACAGTTGGCCCCGGGCCCGTCACCCTCTCACCTTGCCACAGTGATCCATGCAACGGTCACCTCCAGGCTGGATTACTGTAACTCACTCTATGTAGAGCTTCCCTTGAGGTTGATATGGAAAATGCAACTGGTCCAGAATGTAGCTTTAGAATGCATATCCAACTGGTGCTTTATCAGCTGCACTGGCTCCAGATTGAGGACCAGATTAAGCTCAAGGTTTTGGTGGCCTCCAAATCCCTTAATGGTCAGGGACCAGCATACCTTCAAGACTGCCTGTCCTGATGTATCCCCTGTAGAGCATTATGCTCAAGTGATCAAAATCTGCTGGTGGTCCCTGGCCCAAAGAGCAGCTGGATGTCCTCAGCCAGGGCTGACTGCAGGAACACCCTACAATGTGGGTAGGCAGAGAAGTATGGAAAATCTTAACGGACCTGTAATAAAAAAGTCAAAATTTAGTTAATAACATAAGAGACACCAATGTTGGATCAGGCCAAAGGCCCATCTAGTCCAACACTCTGTCACACAGTGGCCAAAAATACCAGGTGTCATTAGGAGGTCCACCAGTGGGGCCAGGACCTTAGAAGCCCTCCCACTGTTGACCCCCCCCCCCAGGCACCAAGAAGACAGAGCATCACTTGCCCCAGAGTCCCTATCTATACCTTGTGGCTAATAGCCGCTGATGGACCTCTGCTCCATATGCCTATCTAATTCCCTTTTGAAGCCGTCCATGCTTGTAGACGCCACCACTTCCTGTGGCAGTGAATTCCATGTGTAGTTGACATTTGCAGGTAGCCCACTCCCGAAGAAGGATCTAAAGGAGAACCAGAATTATTTCAGTTTGTAAACCTGTGAAAGATTCCAAGTAAATCCCTGTTCAGAACTGTAATGTCATGTACTCCTGGCCTTGGTGTTGTCTGTGTTCAATAGGGCAGGTACCACAAGCCCAGTGATGGTATTAGACCACATCAGATTGATTCCCCATGATGGAATACTTTGGGTGGGCTGGGAGCCAGTTTGGTGTAGTGGTTAAGTGCGTGGATTCTAATCTGGGAGAACTGGGTTTGATTCCCCACTCCTCCACTTGCACCTGGCTGGATGACCTTGGTCAAGCCATAATTCTGATAAGAGCTGTTCTTGAAAAAGAGCAGTTTCTGTCAAGAGCTCTCTCAGCCCCACCTACCTCACAGAGTGTCTGTTGTGGGGAGGGGAAGGGAAAGGAGTTTGTAAGCCACTCTGAGATAGTGAAGGCCGGGGTATATATCCAATCTCTTCTTCTTCTGCTCAGAACTGGCAACCCTACTTTCCCCTCAGTGCCTGTTGATAGGCAACCAAGCTTGGTCCTGTCACCTTTTTTGGCCTTTGGGAGAAAACACATTGGGGCCAGTCCTGATAGGGTTGCCAACTCCAGGTGGGAAATTCCTGGAGATTTCAGGGATGAAGCCTGGAGAGGGTGAGCTTTGATGAGGGAAGGCACCTCAGACAGGTACAGTGCCATAGACTCCACTCTCCAAAGCAGTCATTCCCTCATGGGGAACCACTGTTGCCAACCTCCAGGTGGAGACTGGAGATCACTCAGAATTACAACTCCTGTCCAGGAGGGAGGGGGAAAGAGATGAAAAGTTGAAGTCAGAGGGTCAGATAACAGTAGGTTGATGGTTAGCTGGAAAGGAGATAGGGTTGCCAACTCCAGGTTGGGAGGTTCCTGGAGAATTGAGGGGTGGAGCATGGAGAGGGTGGGGTTTGAGGAGGGGTGGGACCTCAGACAGGTACAATGCCATAGACTCCACCCTCCAAACCAGCCATTCCCTCCTGGTGGACCACTGTTGCCAATCTCCAGGTAAGGGCTGGAGATCGCTCAAAATTACAACTGTTCAGGTTGCAGAGATCAGTTCCTGTGGAGAAAATTGTGGACTATGTGTTATTATACCATGCTGAGGTTGCCACATCAAATTGACACTGAGTGCCCAAAGCTGGGGCACTCTCCCAGAGCCTCTTTCTAGAGCTCATTGTATTTATTTCCACAACAGGCCTTATTCCTAGTACACTTATAATGCTCACATGAATTTAAACAATCCCCATTACATTCATGCAAATTACTTTAATGCTGAATCCATTTCAGTTGCAAAACAGTCCTTCTAGAGTAAAAGATCCAATACAGCCCTAATAAACTATCATCAGGATGCCAGCATTCTCCACCCAGGAAGTCTGGCATTCTAACTACACATTAGCATTAAGTGCCACATTAACATTCTTATCTCCTTCTATCATTTCCAAAGCAGCCTCCAAAGGTTGGCTTTCAAAAAAGCACATAGCCTCCAATATTGTAGGGGTTAAGTGCACAGACTCTAATCTGGGAGAACCGGGTTTGATTCCCCACTCCTCCACTTGCACCTGCTGAATGACCTTGAGCAAGCCATAGTTCTGGCACAGCTGTTCTTGAAAAAGAGCAGTTTCTGTCAGAGCTATCTCAGCCCCACCTATCTCACAGGGTGTCTGTTGTGAGGAGGGGAGGGGAAAGGAGTTTGTAAGCTGCTCTGAGACTCCCTTTGGTAGTGAAGGGCGGGGTATAAATCCAATATCATCTTCTTCTCTTCTTCTTCAATAGCAAGTTATCAACTGTGCCCATCCCACAGCAGCCTAGCAGATGCAAACATGGGTAATTAAAACTAATAAGAGTCTAAACAAACAAACATGTCCCAGCCAGTGTTCCCTCTAAGCTGAGTTAGTGTGAGCTAGCTCACAGTTTTTTAGCCTCTAGATCACACTACCCAAAGGAGTCTCAGAGTGCTTACAATCTCCTTTCCATTCCCCTCCCCACAACAGACACCCTGTGGACTTCCGGTGGATGGCAACTCATGACGGTCGTACCCCATCGAGCTTTGATGGGGGCGAGTCAGATCGGGGCAGCAGGGAGGGGGATCAGCTGGTCCTGACCTCCCCATGAAGCTCTTGGAGGGAGCTTCTAGGCTGGAGTGTCAAAGGGGCCTCTCCTGAAGTTCCAGCTTGGGGGTTGAGTACTCCTTTTTGCTCCAAAAGGTCCCGCTGTCCTGCGGCCAGCAATGGCGCTCAGAGACATTACTGGACCAGAGCGTACAAGGACTTAACTAAAAAGAATAATCTACGTGACAAAGCGATCCAGTGATTAAACAAACAGTGAGTTAAGTTGCAAAAAGAAAGACATACACAAAAAGGGTGGTGGAATAAATTGGCATAGTGAAACGGTATAGCTCCAAAGAGATAAGGGGGGGGGACTCGCGGAGTAAGAACCCTACCCAGTAGCCAAATTTCAGAGTAAAGCATGCCGGACTTAGAAAAGATCTTAGAACTTTTATGAACTTTTACCTAAGTATAAACAATGTCTCAGCATGGGGCAAAATGGCGTCCAGAAGCAGAGGCTCTACAGGAAATGGCATCACCAGTTACAAGATTGGAAAATATTAGCAAGTTAGCTACTGCAATTTCTGAAGTCATGCTCCCTCTGCTGGACCAGCATACTGTTGAATCTCCAATGACTCCAAAATAAATCCACGTTTAAAGGTTAAAGCAAAATTTATTCCAAAGCGTTTGAAAGAAGCAGGAACAAGAGAATTGTTAGGAATGGGCTCATGCCCCAGAGGGTAACATAATAAAGGAACTTTGAACTAAGTTAGAACCAATAGATCCCCTTTCCGCCGGCGCGAATAAAGAAGACACTGACAGGTAATTACATGGGAATGTAACGGTTTGCCGTTCTCAAAACAGACCCTTAGTTCACAGGCAAAAGACACTACTAACGAGCAAGCAGATAACAGAGTTTCACTTTCCCCACACCAGCTGGATAACCTTGAGCTGTTCCAGGCACCTACAATACAAGAATGTG
>NW_015169817.1:217845-221197 GCF_001447785.1 Gekko japonicus | reverse complement strand
CAACAGCTTAATATTTTTTGTTGATACATACACGAAATCACCAGGCTGCAGACCCAAACCCGCCACCCTTCCTCTGTCAGCCTGCGCTTTATAGGCTGCCTTAGCAGCATCCAAAGTTTCACATAAAAGAGGCCAAGCATGTTGTAGAGATTGACACCAGGTACCCGCATCAGTAGGCTGAAGAGGCTGTTTCCCCCCCAAAAAAGGTAGAGGAGGACTGTCATAGCCAAAGACGGCCTTAAAAGGGGAAATGCCAATCGAACTGTGATCCGTGTTGTTGTAACAGTACTCAGCCAAGGGGAGCAGATCACACCAGTCAGACTGTTGGTAATTGGTAAAGCAACGGAGATACTGTTCCAAAGTTTGGTTCACGCGTTCCGTTTGTCCATCAGTTTCCGGATGATATGCACTACTGAGGCCTTGCTCCACCCCCATGGTGGACATGAGTTCCCTCCAAAACTTAGAAATGAATTGAGTCCCTCTGTCGGATATTATCTTTGTAGGCAAAAGATGGAGGCGCACCACGTGGTAGAAAAATGTTTTAGCCAATGCCTGGGCAGTAGGCAAGGAGGGGAATGGAACGAAATGCGCCTGTTTGGAAAACAAGTCGACTACCACCCAAATTACAGTTTTCCCTCTACTGGGTGGTAAGTCAGTGATGAAGTCCATAGAAACCACTTCCCAGGGCCTGGAGGGGGTGGGGAGGGGTTGAAGTAGCCCAGGTGGTTTCCCCCCACGAGATTCGGAAAAGAACAGGTGCTGCGGGAGGGCAGTATGTCAGCTTTGGGCGATGAACTTCTGTACTCGCACCGTGAAGAAAGCCAGGTCATCAGGGTTGCCATCAAAGGTGGCCTCCAGCAAGTCTTTGGGTCGCTGCCTCATCCCCATTGGCAAGGGACCTAGCGGCCCTGGTCCGCCCGGGTGGGGAAGAGCAGGTGCCACCATCTGTAACGGGACTAGAGGGGGAGGCAGAACCTTAACCAAAAATTTGATACTTTACAGAAAGAGCTCAAGGAAACTGCAGCCAAATCAGAGAAGTCAGTGAAAAAGATAAAAAGGTTGAAATTAAGACCAAAGAAATAGACCAAAGAATGGATATTGTAGAAAAAGAAAGAGCTTCTGAAAAGCAACAATTACTACAACTACGTGGAAAGATCCTTTTAGGTACTGAGATTTCAAGGGGTACCAGAGAAAAAAGATGAGAACATAAGAGAAATTATAAGTGAAGCAATGGCCCTCTTGATTAATAACAAACCTGAATTAATACAAGCAGATATTGGTATGATCTACAGAATTTATTCAGAGTTTTTTTTAAAAAAAATCTCCCACGGGAATTTTTTGTAAAATTTGCAAAAAGATCAACAAGAGACTTAATACTTAAAGCATCTACGGTGACAACAGTCAAAATTCAAGAAGAGGAGATAAAAATATTGAAAGACGTCCCATATGAAATACACAAGAAAAGGAAGCAATACAGCAATATTACAGCATTTCTCAAAAAGAACAATATCGAGTATAAACGGATTTTTCCAGAAGGACATATTTTCAACTTTAATGAGAAGAAGGAAAAGATTGACTCTTTATTAAAAGCAAAACTCTTTCTTAAACAACAGCAAACTTCAACCAAACCAAGAAATGGAACAGAGAAAGGGAAGGCAATGGAAAAAACCAGCGAACAACAGAAATCCGATACAAATAGTTCATCTTCTACAGCTACTTCTGTGTCTTTGGGCGAAATCTTTGACTCTGACTCTGATTCGGACTTAGGAGAAACTGGTCCTAAAGCATTTAATCTCCCCTGGCAAAAGAAGAAGAAAACTAAAGCTAAGATGAAATCTAAGTGAAGATCTGAGATTCCCTATGTTGACATTTAATTAACCCATATTATTATCCAGATGTGATATAATATCAAAACTGCCTTTATGTTCTTTTTATTTGAATACTTTTATTAGATTTTTAAAAACTGAATGTAATTTTTAACATGTAGACATATATCCAAAGTGTTTGATTAGCTTATCAAAGTACCTTGTTACTCTCTTTGTAGTTTTTTGTTTTGTAGTTTGTTAGTTTTGTAGTATGTAGTAAGAAAAGCAATAAAAATTATATTAAAAAAACCAGACACCTTGTGAGGTACGTGGGGCGGAGAGAGCTCTCTCAAGAACTGCCCTTGAGAGAACAGCTCTGAAAGAACTTGTGACTGACCCAAGGTCACACCAGCAGCTGCATGTGTGTCAGCGAGCTGCCATTTCTCTGGGATGTGTCCCTCTTCCCTCCCTCCCCGTGTTATTCTCTTCTGGTATGCGACTGTAACTGCCAAGCTTCTCCTACAGGTGGACGATGGAGTATTATGTCTTCTTGCCTTGCTTAATTAGATTCCCGTGTGAACTGAACTTGTGTTTATGGTATGAGCCGTTGGAGTTCTCAGGCTGCTTCGCGCCTTTTCTAATCAACTCCCTTGCGAGGGAGTTTAGCCCATTGGGTTAACCAAGTTTGAAGTTCCTATATTATACTGCCCCTGTGTATTGTAGTCATTCTGGACAATTCTCTGTATGTTCATGATCAACCATGCTTTGGAAATAAATCTTACTTCTTTGGAACGTGGGTTTGTTCTCCTGCTTTGGGGGTCTGACATTTTGTCCAGAATCCTCTTTCCCCCTCACCCCGAGTCTGACATCGATCATGAGCGGGGCCGAAGGGAAATCCTTTTTCTGGGCAGAGGACCGAGGTGCCGTCCCGGCCACTGCCTTAACATCGGACTACATGGAAGCCCGAGGTGCCGTTGGGGGAGCGATCCCGAGGCATGAGACTATTCCTTGGCCTCCTCCTACCCCATCGCATTGGGGAAAACAAGAGGTCAAAGCCTCAGAGGATTGGACTATGTTCGATACCCAAGGCACCAGGGAAACGTTTGTTCATCGGGGCAGTGGGCCCCGAGAAAGCCTTTTTGAACCGGGATCTTATCCTGAAAGACCCCGGAGTTGCCCGGCTGTGGCTTATCGAGGGGAGGATGAGTTTTGGCCGGAGGAGAGAGCGACCGGACGAGACAAGCGGGAAGAGCAGCCAGACTGGGGGGCATCCCAGGATGGCAGGATCCAGGAGCTCGAGAGGTCGGTGCAGGATCTCATGAGGACGGTGACAGAAGTTTTCAACGCCATGCACCAGATGGTGGACGATCGCATCGCGGATCGTCTGGGTCCTGTCATTCCACCACCGGTGCCGCGCCCGGCACAGCCGGCCGTGCCTGCCCAGCCGGTTCAGCCTGCGGCGCCACTGCCAGCGCCCCAACCGCCGGCGCTGCCGCCTGGATTACCGCCTCCTCTGCAACCAGCACCCGCGGGACCCGGGTTGCCTC
>NW_015169817.1:176122-214805 GCF_001447785.1 Gekko japonicus | reverse complement strand
CTCAGTGTTCACTCCAAAGCAACTGGGAGGGGCTAGGAAGCTTCCCACGCCTCTGAGTTCTTCGGTGGCCGCAAGTCCACCCCCCCCTCCTGAGGGGGATTGGAAAGCTAAATACCGTTCTGCCTTCTCCAGTGAGGATGAGACTGTGATTCGTGCCTTTCCTGACTGTGTGCGCGACCCCGAGGGGTTTGTTTACTCCAGCCACCGGCTTTATGTCCCAATTTCTCTTCGCAGGGACATCCTGCACTCTGCGCATGGCTCCAAACTGTCGGGCCACTGGTGTTTCGTCAAATCTCTCCAACTCCTACGCAGACAGTTCTGGTGGCCACACATGCGCAAAGATCTTCTGGAGTTCGTACGCTCTTGTCAGACCTGCGCACTGTCCAAGCCCCAACGGGGGAAGCCGGCTGGACTCCTTCATCCTCTCCCCACCCCTTCCAGGCCATGGGAAGTGGTTTCTATGGATTTCATCACTGACTTGCCTCCCAGCAAAGGGAAAACAGTGATTTGGATTGTGGTTGATTTGTTCTCTAAGCAAGCTCATTTTGTACCGTTCCCTAGCTTGCCCACTGCCCAGGCTTTGGCTAAAGCCTTCTTCGGTAATGTGGTCCGCCTCCATCTTTTGCCTGCCAAGGTCATTTCAGACAGGGGGACCCAATTTGTTTCTAAATTCTGGCGGGAATTGTTGTCTCTCATGGGGGTGGAGCAGGGATTGAGCAGCGCTTACCATCCCGAGACTGACGGACAAACAGAACGTCTTAATCAAACCTTGGAACAATATTTGCGTTGTTTCACAAACTATCAACAATCTGATTGGTG
This sequence comes from Gekko japonicus, assembly GCF_001447785.1. NCBI lineage: Eukaryota > Metazoa > Chordata > Lepidosauria > Squamata > Gekkonidae > Gekko > Gekko japonicus. Next base: position 213,986 of record NW_015169817.1, on the reverse strand, counting down.
TGACTTGCTCCCCTTAGCAGAATATTGTTATAACAATACGGTTCATTCTTCCATTGGTATGTCTCCTTTTAAAGCTGTATTTGGATACGATAGCCCTCCTCTCCCTTTTCTCGACAGGTCGGGGGATGACTCCAAAACCCCATTCTGATGCGGACTCGTGGTGCCAGTCTTTACAATCAGCTTGGCCTCTACTGTGTCACACTCTTGATTTGGCTAAAGAAAAATATAAAGTGCAAGCTGATAAACATAGGGCCAAAGAATGGGATATCAAACCTGGTGATTCGGTTTATGTTTCCACAAAAAACATTAAAATGTTACGTCCCAGTAAAAAACTGGGTTGGAAATACATTGGTCCATTCAAGGTTCGCAAAGTGTTGAATGGTGTGGCTGTTGATGTACTTTTGCCTAAAAACTTACAATCTTTACATTCTGTATTCCATGTCAGTTTGTTGAAAAAAGATACTGGTCAATGTCAATGGAGGGACAGTAATGTGCAACCACCTCCTGTTTTGGTGGACGGCCAGGAACATTATGAAATTTCTGGCATTCTGGATTCCCGGCTCAAACGTGGTAAACTGTGGTATCTTGTGGAATGGGTTGATTTCGGTCCCCAGCACCGTGAATGGGTGGAAGAAGGGGATATTCGGGCCCCTTATCATGTTCGGGCGTTTCACAAGAAGTTCCCGGGCAAACCTGGAGGTCTCCCGGGCAAACCGGGAGATCTCCCGCCCAGGCCAGGAGACGGTGGGTGAGTGGTATTTTCGGGTGGGCAGTATGTCAGCGAGCTGCCATTTCTCTGGGATGTGTCCCTCTTCCCTCCCTCCCCGTGTTATTCTCTTCTGGTATGCGACTGTAACTGCCAAGCTTCTCCTACAGGTGGACGATGGAGTGTTATGTCTTCTTGCCTTGCTTAATTAGATTCCCGTGTGAACTGAACTTGTGTTTATGGTATGAGCCGTTGGAGTTCTCAGGCTGCTTCGCGCCTTTTCTAATCAACTCCCTTGCGAGGGAGTTTAGCCCATTGGGTTAACCAAGTTTGAAGTTCCTATATTATACTGCCCCTGTGTATTGTAGTCATTCTGGACAATTCTCTGTATGTTCATGATCAACCATGCTTTGGAAATAAATCTTACTTCTTTGGAACGTGGGTTTGTTCTCCTGCTTTGGGGGTCTGACAATGTGGAGGAGTGGAGACTCAAACCCTGTTCTCCCAGATTAGAGTCTACGAACCACTGCACCAAACTGTCTTTCATAAGTGAAATTAGTAAGGGTTGACAGGTAAGATAAGCCTATAGCGGGATGCTGAGAAAGTAGATTGCACTTCTGGAAAAGAAGGAGAGAAAGATGGAGAAAGGAAGGAATCTGAGAGAAGGGAAATGGGCAGAGAAGAGAGTTGCATATGGCCAGGAGCTGAAGTGATAAAGAAGAGTGAACTGCACATGCTACACCCAAACAAAGTAGCTGAATTTATGTAATGTTTCCTCTTGTCTCTTTTGACGCAAATGGCAGCTCGCCGAAAAATATGGAAACATTTACATGCTGTGGATGGGACCTGAATCTGCATTTGTCCTGTCTGGATATGAAGCAGTGAAAGAAGGGCTGATAAACCATGAAGATGACTTTGCTGATCGGCCGGTGACCCCTTTCATGAAAGCTATAGGAAAAGAACAGGGTAAGTTGTTGGGAAGTGTAAGAAATCGGGGAATCACTTGCCCCATGGTCCCCCGAATAAAGATGTCACACAATACTGAGTTGAACTGGGAGTGATTTATCAACATGATTCGAGCCATATTAACATTTGACCCTCTGTGTGGCTGTGATCATATGCACCTTTAGATCTGGCATCGCTGCGAATGCCTGACAGATTTTTTTTTGAATTTTTTTATTGCCTTTATCTCTAATCTTACACACTACATACTAATCCTAAAAACTACAGAGTAGGCAAGGATCATTAATGGAATACTTTTGATTTCATGACATTACCCTAATAATCAAGCTTACATTATATAGTTTGGCATTATGGGATAAAAGAGTATAGTGTAAGTTATTACATATTAGGTACATAGATAGTTCTCAGATCTTCATTTATTTGTTTTCTTTCCTTTACATGTCTTCTTCTTGTTAAAGGGGATTTTAACCTTGTAAAATCTAGGAGCAGCCTCCCCCAGTTCAGATTCAGATTCAGAACCAAAAATATCGCCTAGTGATGTACAAGTAGGAGAGGTACTGTCACTGCTTGTTTTTGCACGTTGGCTTTTATCTTCTGTAATGTTATTGTCCTCTGCTTTTCCTTTTCCTTTCGCTGAGTTTTGATGCTGTTCCAGAAATGTTTTAGGCTTGATGAGAGAGTCAATCTTCTCTTTGTTCCCTTTAAAGTTGAAGATGAGGCCTTCTGGTAAAATCCATCGATAGGGAATTTTATTTTCTTGTAAGAATAATGTAACGTTTCTGTATTGCTTCCTCTTCTTTCTTATTTAAAATGGAATGTCATTTAGAATTTTTGCTTCTCCTCCTTGGATTTTTACAGCTATCTCATTAGTCACCTTAAGTATCAGATCTCTTTGAGAATTTCACAAATATTTTTCCTGGCAAATTATTTTTCTTGACAAATTCTGGATATGTACAATAGACATCTTCGGACAGCGCTCTTCGGCTTTGAAACGGAGATGAGCACCGCAACCCTAGAGTCATTCGACTGGCTTTCGAGCAAGGGGACCTTTACCTTTACTTTACAATAGACCATGTCCATATCTGCTTGTAGTAATTCAAGTTTACAATTTGCCAGTGGAGCTAGTGTTTTGCTTAAGAGTTGTTTCAGGTTTTCATCTGTCTTTTCAGGGATGCCTTGAAGTCTTAGGACATAAGATGATCTTTCCATTTGAAGCTGTGGAAGTTGTTTTTCAGAAGCTTTTTCCTTATCTACTATTTCCATTCTTTCATCTAGTATCTTTGTCTTAAAGTCAATCTTTTTCAGTTTTTTAAGATGTCTTCTCTGTTTTTATCTTAGTCTCTTTAAGCTCTTTCTGCAAAGCATCAAAATTAGTCATCTGGTCCAGCAGAGGGCGCAATGCATCAGAGATCATATTAGCAATGTCTATGGTAGGTTTTGGTCTGGTGACGGGTGATCTTGAGCTGGCAGTTCCTGTGGAAAGTTTCCCTCTGTCCACCATCTTTCCCCCTCGCTGTGTCATTGTTTATGTTAGAAGTAAGAGTTTTTTTTAAAAAGTTCTGAGATTCTTCCATGCAGTGTAAGCTTTGGCTCTCTGTACTCAAAACGTGCTGGATAGCATTTTCGCTTCAGAGTTGTGGCTTAGCACTTAAGTTACGCTGCTTATTTACTTGTTTTGTCTTGGGTAGGGTTACTCCCCCCTCCTCTGGAAGGTTTCTCCCTCCCCCCCTTCAAAGTTTAGGGCTTCACCAATTTTAAAGCTTCATCACTCACGCTTAGTTGCCATCGGGTGTAGATAGCATAGGGGGAGTCTCGGCTATTAGATCCTTTCCTTCAACTGGCATGTGTGACTGCAGCCTGTGAGTACCTACCCACTGGGCTGCGAGAGGCATGCCAGCATTAATTACCTGGGTAATAACTGAGGTTAGATTGGGGTGCTTGGGACTGCTTTTCAGGAACATCAGGAAAAGTGCCAGGCAGAGTCCAGAAGCTGCAGCTTTGTCTCAGCAGAGGCAACAGCCCTTGCAAATCATGACTGGCTGGCAATTTGGGGGGGGGGAGGTATTGACTACATGGGTGGGTAGGGTGGATGTCCACTGCATGGCTTGGACTATTGTGAGTTTGGTTGATTGTGGGGGTTTTTTTTTGGTGCACTATAAATCTGCTGCACAGCTGGTTAGATCCTCCCACAGGTGGAGAGGGAAACCAGAATATGCTGTGAAATGTGCCTAGGTGGCCAGGGAATCCCTGTAAGACTGGGAGGTGGGAGGTATGGTGTGTTAGCCTGAACCTCCTCTTGCCCCATAAAAGGTGGTACCCAGGCCAGGTTAGGGCCAAAGCTGTCATACGGCAAATATAGCCCTCTCTTTGTGCAGTGCTCAATAGCTCTTAGAGAGAAGTCCTTGAAATTATTACACAGGTGGTATTTCACCCCAGTTCACCTTGGAAGAATAACCAACACAAATAATTAAAAATGCAGGAGAAAGTGTAATCAGCAAGGAGATTATATTCATATGTGGTGGCTGTGCCCACAAGTATCACAGTTCTAGGAGAAAAGTTTTGCAGAAATGGCAGAAATTACACATCAAACCATCTTTGTTACACCAGCTTTGGCCCTATTAGCAGTATGGGAGAAACAGAATGAAAAGGTGACTTCTAAAGAACCAATAGTGTTTATGCTATTGGCAGTGCGCAGGACAATTGCTAAAAGGTGGAAAGCTGCAGAATTATTAACATTACACTCATGGTATTCTGAGTTATGGCAGATTGCAGTAGCTGAAAAATTAACAAGTAAATTAGAATAATCAAATCCAAAGCCAAAATGGTAGAGTTTTTTAAACATGGCACGATTTTATTTTATACACAACCCAGAACAATACCCAAAGTATGATTAAACCTTTCCTCAGATTATGGGATAAAGTTAAATAAGCCTCTATACTTTAATCGTATTGTAACTATACATTAATTACACATGTTTATAGGAAAAGAAAAAAGAAGGGGAAAGAATTCCTTCCTTTTGTATTTATGCTGAATGTTGAGCTCTCTACCAATGCCTTAATTTCCTTGTTTTTCACTATTCTTTTCTTTTTCTTGATTTTTTGTTGTTGCTGTAATGTGTATACTGTAGGTTGGTTTTTTATATGGGGAGTGGGGTGTGTACTTGATGTTTATGTCTGTTTTTTATAATTAAATAAAAATTTATTAAAAAAAAGATGGTACCCAAGCCAGGTTAGGGCTAACGTTGGCATAGGGTGAATAGAGCCCTCTCTTTGTGCAGTGCCAAACCGCCCAGCCATGTGCTCAGGACTGCCTCACTGACACAATCGGCTATCACTTCAGAAACAGTCTCAAGCAGACACGTATCTGTCATCGGAAAGGACAATGTCTTAATCTCATCACCCCGAGGGTGTCAACGGACCTCCATTCCATTTCTACATCCCCTAATCGCACCCCTGGTCTTTGCAAGTCGATCCTGGGACCAACCTGGCCACAGCCTATTGTCATTATTGTTTCCTTGAGCACCCAGCCATTAATGGAGCCAAGACTCTGCAATCGCCTAACACCTTGCCAACAAAGGCTTCCCTTCCCCAACCTTGTCTTCTTGTGTCCAAAACCCCTCTAGAGCCATTATTAGCCATCCCGGCCCATCCTGGACCATTTCCCCATTGTGCCCCCTGTCCCGAAGGCACAATTTTTATATATAAGGACTCCAAACCCTGCCATATTTGGTTCAGTCTCCTGAGACACATACTGGCAGGATTCCCATTTCTTTTGGATCTTCTCAGATGTGATTGCCGGCCAAGCGGTCTGCTTCTCTTCACCGCGGACTCTTTGGAAGGTAGCTATAACCCTCCCCAACGCTTCACCCACTTTTGTCACTGACCTCTATAAGATCACTTCACCTCTTTATTTCCTAGCTTTCTGGTGTGTGTGTCTGATATTCCATTGATTAGCTGAATGTATTAGGGTTATATTTTTAATAAATTTCACAAAAGATATTTCCTGTCTGTTGTCTGTGCAACTCTGAGTGGGTTCTGACTTTGGTATAGTTGGAGTACGATCCCTAGCTTGCATACCTATCAAGCAAACCACCTCTTAACTAATTCCCCCATCGTAACTCAGACAGAGACCCGGCGTTGTGCCTAACAGGTGGTGGGCAGAGAGCTAGGTTTAGGTGGTGTTCTTATTTTCTTATGTTAAGAACAGCTGTGCCAGAACTATGGCTTGCCCAAGGTCATCCAGCAGGTGCAAGTGGTGGGGCAGCAATTCTCATCCGAGATTCTTTCTCCTTCAAACAGCTTCCTGCACCAAATATTCCTGGCATTGGATGAGTAGGCCAGTTTGGTTTAGTGGTTAAGTTGCCAGTTTGGTGTAGTGGTTAAGTGCACAGACTTTAATCTGGGAGAACCAGGTTTGATTCCCCACTCCTCCACTTGCACCTGCTGGATGACCTTGGGCAAGCCATAGTTCTGGCACAGCTGTTCTTAACATAAGAAAATAAGAACATAAGAGAAGCCAATGTTGGATCAGGCCAATGGCTGATCCAGTCCAACACTCTGGCCACAGAGTGGCCAAAAATACTAGGTGCCATCGGGAGGTCCATCAGTGGGGCCAGGACACTAGAAGCCCTCCCACTGCTGCCCCCCCCAAGCACCAAGAATACAGTGCATCTCTTGCCCCAGACTGAGAGTTTCTATCTATAACTTGTGGCTAATAGCCACTGATGGACCTCTGCTCCATATCTATATATCTAATAGCCAAGTCGCCCCCGTGCGTGTGCATACCTAATTCCGCGCACTGGGGGCACTTGGGGGGGAGGGAGATTTTTGTGCACACGTGAGACGGTCCCCAGATGTGCACAAAAATCTTAAACCCTGAAAAAAAAATCGGGGGATACTTAAATCCCCCCAAAAGTCACAGAGTGACCCCTGCGTATGTGCAGGGAACGCTCTGCAGACAGCCTCAGTTCGGGGGGGAGTAGAGTGAGCGACCAGTCGCTTTGAGGAGGAGGCAGCAGCAGTGGTGGCGGGGAGGCCCGGCAAGCTCCCTGATGGATTAAAGTACCCTGGTCCTGCTCCTACATTTAAGAACATAAGAACATAAGAGACGCCAATGTTGGATCAGGCCAAAGGCCCATCCAGTCCAACACTCTGTGTCACACAGTGGCCAGAAATACCAGTGCCATCAGGAGGTCCAGCAGTGGGGCCAGGACATTAGAAGCCCTCCCACTGTTGACCCCCCCCCAAGCACCAAGAAGACAGAGCATCACTTGCCCCAGAGCCCCTAGCTATACCTTGTGGCTAATAGCCACTGATGGACCTCTGCTCCATATGCTTATCTAATTCCCTTTTGAAGCCGTCCATGCTTGTAGCTGCCACCACTTCCTGTGGCAGTGAATTCCATGTGTTAATCACTCTTTGGGTGAAGAAGTACTTCCTTTTATCCGTTCTAACCCGACCGCTCTGCAGTTTCATGGAGTGCCCACGAGTTCTTGTATTGTGAGAAAGGGAGAAAAGTACCTCTTTCTCTACCTGCTCTTTCCCATGCATAATCTTATAAACCTCGATCATGTCACCCCTCAGTCGTCTTTTCTCCAAGCTAAAGAGCCCTAAGCGCTTTAACCTTTCCTCATAGGGAAAGTGTTCCAACCCTTTTATCATTCGAGTTGCCCTTTTCTGCACTTTTTCCAAAGCTATAATATCCTTTTTAAGGTGTGGTGCCCAGAACTGCACACAGTATTCCAAATGAGGTCTCACCATTGATTTATATAGGGGCATTATTATATTGGCTGATCTGTTTTCAATACCCTTCCTAATAATCCCCAGCATAGCATTGGCCTTCTTTATTGCAGTCACACACTGTCTTGACATTTTCAGTGAGTTATCTACTACAACTCCAAGATCTCTCTCTTGCTCAGTCTCTGCCAGTTCAGACCCCATCAATGTGTATTTATATTTAGGATTTTTGGCTCCAATGTGCATCACCTTGCACTTGGCCACATTGAACCCCATTTGCCATGTTGACGCCCACTTGCCCATCTTTGACAGATCCCTTTGGAGTGCCTCACAATCCTCACTGGTTTTCACCACCTTGAACAACTTTGTATCATCCGCAAATTTAGCCACTTCACTGCTTACTCCCATCTCCAAATCATTAATGAACAAGTTAAAAAGCAGTGGACCAAGTACTGATCCCTGCGGTACCCCACTGCTTACCACCCTCCACTGAGAAAATTGCCCATTTATACTCACTCTCTGTTTTCTATTAATTAGCCAGTTTTTGATCCATAAAAGGACTTGTCCTTTTATCCCATGATTTTTGACCTTACTTAGGAGCCTTTGATGAGGAACTTTATCAAAAGCTTTCTGGAAGTCAAGGTAAACAATATCTATTGGATCCCTCTTGTCCACATGTTTGTTCACCCCCTCAAAGAACACTAACAGGTTTTTGAGACAAGATCTTCCCTTACAGAACCCATGCTGAGTCTGCCTCAATAGGTTTTGTTCATCTATGTGCCTACTAATTCTTTCTTTAATGATGGTTTCCACCAGTTTACCCGGTATCAACGTCAGATTGACCGGCCTGTAATTTCCCGGTTCTCCTCTGGAACCCTTTTTAAAGATGGGAGTGACATTAGCTACCTTCCAGACCTCAGGAATGGAGGTAGATTTTAAGGAAAGATTACATATTTTTGTCAGGAGATCTACAAGTTCACATTGCACCATTGATTTATACAGGGGCATTATGATACTGGCTGATTTATTTTCAATTCCATTCCTAATAATCCCCAGCATATTGTTGGCCTTTTTTATTGCATTCGCACACTGTCTAGACATTTTCATTGTGTGCCTCACAATCCTCCCTGGTTCTCACCACCCTGAACAACTTTGTGTCATCTGCAAATTTAGCCACTTCACTGCTAACTCCCAACTCCAAATCATTTATAAACAAGTTAAAAAGCATCAGACCAAGTATTGATCCCTGTGGTACCCCACTGCTTACTACCCTCCACTGAGAAAACTTCCCATTTATACTAACTCTGTTTCCTATTTATTAGCCAGTTTTTGATACACAAGAGGACTTGTCCTTTTATCCCGTGACTATTGAGTTTACTTAGGAGCCTTTGATGAGGAATGTTATCAAAAGCTTTCTGGAAGTCAAGGTAAACAACATCTATTAGGTCCCCCTTGTCCACATGTTTGTTCACTCCCTCAAAAAACACTAATGGGTTACTAAGACAAGATCTTCCCTTACAGAAGCCATGCTGAGTCTGCCTCAATAGTTTTTGTTCATCAGTGTGCTTACTAATTCTTTCCTTAATAACAGTTTCCACCAACTTGCCTGCTATCGATGTCAGACTGACTGGCCTATAATTTCCCGGATCTCCTCTGGAACCCTTTTTAAAGATGGGAGTGACATTAGCTCCCTTCAAATCCTCAGGAATTGAGGCAGATTTTAATGAAAGATTACATATTTTTGTCAGGAGATCCAGAAGTTCACATTTGAGTTCTTTCAGAACTCTCGGATGTATGCCATCTGGGCCTGGTGATTTATTAGTTTTTAAGTTGTCCATCAGTCGTTGGACATCTTCTCTCATCACCTCAGTCAGATTCAGGTCTTTCAACACCCCTCCCGAAATCAGTGGTTCTGAAGGGAGCAAGCATTTCTCATCTTCCACAGTGAAGACAGAGGCAAAAAATGCATTCAGCTACTCAGCCATTTCCTTATCATCCTTCAGTACTCCTTTTACCCCTTGGTCATCCAAGGGCCCTCTGACTCCCTGGCTGGTTTCCTGGTTCTAATGTATTTGTAGAAAGGTTTTTTGTTGGTCTTTATGTTTTTTGCAATATGTTCCTCATATTCCCTTTCTGCCTGCCTGATCACAGACTTGCATTTTATTTGCCATAGCCTGTGTTTCGTTTTATCAGCCTCACTGAGACTAGCTTTCCACCGCTTAAGGGAATCCTTCTTACCTTTTACAGCTTCCATTACTTTATTTGTTAACCATGCAGGGTTTTTTTCTATACCTATTTGTGCCTTTCCTAACCTGTGGTATATATATTTTTTCTGAGCTTCTAGGATTGTAGTTTTAAATAGTCTCCAAGCTTCCCCATTGGTTTTGACCCTTTCCACTTTTCCTTTCAATTTCTTCCTCACATGTCCCTTCATATCAGAGAAGTTACCCCTTTTAAAGTTAGAAGTTGTTGCATCAGTCTTTTTGGGCAACTCCCTATTTATACAAATGTTAAACTCAATAACATCATGGTCACTGTTCCGAAGTGGTGCAATCACTTTTACATCTCTCACCAGGTCTTGGATGTTACTTAGGACCAAATCCAGGATTGCCTCTTCCCTGGTAGGTTCTGTGACCATCTGTTCCATAGCACAGTCTTTGAAAGTGTCTAGAAACTCAATCTCTTTTTCCCGACTAGAACACCTATTGACCCAAACAATGTGTGGGTAGTTAAAATCACCTATTACGACACAGTTATTTTGTCTAGCCGCTATCTTTAATTCATTCATCATTTTATAATCCTCCTCTATCTTTGGATCTGGTGGGTGCTAACAAACTCCTTTTCGGCCCACTATTTCAACCCATAACATTTCCAGAAGTGAATCCAATTCTCTTACCCTCTCAGTCTTACTGGACTGTATACCCTCTGTGACATACAGAGCCACCCCACCTCCAACCCTTCCCCCCATCCTTTCAATATAATTTATAACCAGAAATCACCATATCCCCCTGATTTTCATCCCACCACGTTTCTGAAATACCCACAATGTCTATTTTCCCACCCCCAACACCAAGCATTCCAACTCTCCAATTTTACCTTGGAGACTTCTAGCATTTGTGTATAAACACCTAGAGTTTCCCATGCATGTTAAGCCCACAAGCTTCCTCTTGCTGCCCCGAGACCTTGAGAAAGAGCCATTTCTGTCAGAGCTCTCTCAGCCCCACCTACCTCACAAGGTGTCTGTTGTGGGGAGGGGAAGGGAAAGGAGATTGAAAGCAGCTCTGAGACTCCTTTGGGTAGTGAAGGGCAGGGTATAAATCCAATCTCTTCTTCTTCTAGGCCTGGCGTGGGGTGCCAGAGAGAGGGTCGGAGTCTTGCTGGGTTACCATCCACCCATCTTAACAGCTGACTCCCTGCTGAGGCTGGTAGAGGCAAGGCGGAGTGGGCCTTGCATTTTCCCAAACTGATAGTCTTGGGGGGCTTCAATGTCCATGCCAATGCTGCCTTGCCTAGTGTCTCCTTAAGACTTTATGACTGCCATAGCCAGGGGTCGTTTAGTAGAAAAAGAGCTAGGGGAACTCATTAGCATAACTCATTAGCATATACCACACCCCCTGACATCATAAGGCCTGGCGGTGGACCTGCAAGGCCGGTGGGAGTGCGAGGAAGTCCCGCCAAGGCCCTCCCTGGCCCCAGGCAGGCAGGGATGGGGAGAGGCAGGGAGGAAGCAACTTACCCTCCCTCTTCTCCTGCCTCCTCCTGGCTGAATGAGGGCCAGAAGCGGGGCAGCTGGAAGCAGGGGGGGGGGCTTCGTTGTGTGCCCCACCCCCCGCACCTCACCTGGGGGAACTGCGATCCCCCGCGTTCCCCCCCAAATCAACCTCTGGCCATAGCATCCTTAGGACTCTCCCAGGTTGCATGCTGCAGACAGTTCTGGCAAGGCGAAGGGATGTTTGGTAATATCCCATCATTTTAAGGCATTTCCTGAAACAGACCCTGAAAGCTCTTTTTCAGGCACCATCGAATACTATATATTGGAGGAGCTGCTGCCAACTTGGTTCTGCTGCACTCGCCACAACTGGCTGAAGCATCAGAGGTGCTTTCTCACAGTGGACATTCTTGATCATTACAGGTACACGCAGGCAACAAAATACACTTAGCTGTCTTGGTATGCAAATTAGGACCCTCAAGGCAACGTTTGAAAAAGACAATGAACAGATCAGATTAGAAGGCAAATGGAGCTGGTCAATATCCGAGACATGTCACTGAACCAGACAGGGGCCCATTCTGCATCTAGCATTCGCCCCATTGTTTTACCAAACCCACACGGGAACAGAAAAAAATACAGCTGAAAACCACATTCAAATCCCCCGAGCCAATGCCACACTGACTGCAGAGCCACCCATGAACGGCCATAAAATGGCCATAAATCTATGCAGACTGTGGTGGCTCAAGTGGTTAAGACACTGAACTGCAGGCTGTGGAAGGTCAGTAGTTCAGCGGTTCAAGACCCGAGTTGCTGCATGACGGAGTGAGCTCCTGTCCCTAGTTCCAGCTCCTGCCAACCTAGCAGTTTGAAAGCAAGAAATTGCAAATAGATAAATAGGTACCACATTGGTGGGAAGGTAACAGCGTTCCATGCACCTTGGTGTTTAGTCATGCCAGCCACATGACCATGGAAATGTCTTTGGACAGCGCTGGCTCTTCGGCTTTGAAACGGAGATGAGCACCGCAACCCTAGAGTCTTACTCGACTGGCTTTCGATCAAGGGAACCTTTACCTTTACCAAAAAACTGAGAGATCAAAGGAAGTGAAACCGGCATGCAGTGTGGAGGCTACCATAAAATCCGACAATCACAGAAAGTGAAAGTGGCATGCAATGTAGAGGGGAATCTCTGTTCCAACGTGGGTTTGGTAAAACAGCGGAGCAAATGCTAGAGGCAGAATGGGCCAGGGACTGTTTCTGTATGAGCATTGCAGTTGTCTGGTTTGTAGAGAAGGGGTAGCTTTTCAATACGTATGCATATTTAATCAATCAGCTTGATGTTTTCTAGGCTAAGTTAAACTCTTTTTGAAACGTAATTTCTTTCAGTACTAATTTTTCATTTATTCTTCTGCGCCTTAGGTATCATATTGTCAAATGGCCACACGTGGAAGCAGCAGAGGAAGTTCGGGCTAGCCACCATGCGGAAGCTGGGACTGGGGAAGAAAGGCGTGGAGCACCAAATAGAAGAGGAGGCCCATCAGCTTGTTGAGACTTTTGCACGTGCAAAAGGTATATGATGTCAGGAAACTGGGCTGACCAATGGTTCCTGTAGACCATTTTTTACTTCCCACTGAAGTCTGGATTAATTTACCTGTCTAGCTCAATCTCATCAGATCCCAGAAGTTAAGCAGGGTCAGTCCTGGATAGTATTTAGATGGGAGACCTCCAAGGAACACCAGGGTCATGACACAGAGGCAGGAAATGGCAAACTACCTCTGAACATCTTTTGCCTTGGAAACACTGTGCAGTCGCCATAAGTCAGCACCGCCACACTGGACTATAAATAACCAGTAGCTTAGAAGTTACCATATCAGTTATAAACTAGAATCTCCTGCAAATAAGCTCTGGGGTTAATGGGGTGGGGAACAGGTGGGGAGGCAAGGGGTCTCCAGCATGGTGTAGTGGTTAAGAGTGACTGACTATAATCTGGAGAACCAGGTTCGATTCCTCACTCCTCCACATGAAGCCTGCTGGGTGACCTTGGGTCAGTCACAGTTCTCTCGGATCTCTCTCAAACCTTCCTAACAGCATATAAAACCGAAGTCTTCTTCTCTTCTTCCTCCTCCTCCTCTATAGAAGAAGAGAAGACATTGGATTTATACCCCGCCCTTCACTCGGAGTCTCTGAGTGGCTTACAAACTCTTTTCCCTCCCCCTCCCCACAACAGACACCCTGCGAGGTCGGTGGGGCTGAGAGAACTCTTTCCAAAACTGCTTTTGAGAGAACAGCTCTGACAGAACTATGGCTTGGCCAGGGTCATCCAGCAGCTGCAAGTGGAGGAGTGGGGAATCAAACCCAGTTCTCCCAGATTAGAGTCCGCGCACTTAACCATGACACCAAACTGGCTCCCCTATCGGGGCCCCTCCATTATCCTCCTGCCTCTCCTGCATGAGAAGCACCAAGCTATTAAATGTGCCCCCTAGCATTTTATTGTGATTTCAAAATGATTTTCCTTCGGCCCCCTTCAGGAAGACAGTTGACCACAAAAAAGCAACATATAATTCTCTAAACTAATGAACTGATGATTTCAGAGTGTGACTGTATCTAATTCAACATGGCAAATCATCTGGTTAGAAAGATGGTAAAGGGACCGCAAGCCTAATCTGAAACGGAGTCATCCCAATTGCTTTGTTTCTTCATCAGCTTGAAAGACTGTTTTTGTATCTACCTTTTAAAAAAGTCAACCACCTAACAGCAAGTGCCCCAGTGGGCATCTCCACCACATACAGACAAACATAGGTCCAATCTGCATTGGTATTTCTCACCATTGTGCCAATGATCTCACATCGTCTCACAAATTTCTGTCTGTATTTCATGCCACATCCACTCTCCTATTGCTTCATCTCAGCATCGGCTGTCTGCATCGTTTTGTTGCCATTTAGTAGTGAGTCCGAGGTCACTACAGCATCTCACCGCCTTATGTGAACGTGGTTTTTAGGTGGTACAACTGCTTCTCTCCACCGTCGAGCCGCTGTGAGCAAAAAGCAGACAACTGGAGCTGAATTCTCTCCCCCACATCTTTTCTAAGGAGATACACGAATTGTCACAAAGGAAACAAGTTAGCTGAAATACCAGTTGTCTGCATTTAAAAGCAGCCAGGGAACATTTGGGAGGGCTGGGGTGTTGTTGGGGGGGGGGGGGTTGGAAGCACAACCACCACTGAACCATTTGTTTTCCTGGGGCAGTCTCCAGAACCATCTGCCTGGCAACTGCTGGGTGTTTTGTGTTTTTTAGCCATCTCGTTCTGTCTTTCCTACCCCCCTCCTGCCTCCCCCTCTGCCAGGTCACCCCCTTTTACTTTTTTGGGGGGGGGGTCACAGGAGCTATTTCCTGCCTGCAGTGCAGCACAGTGCAGGACCCTGCTGATGCCCCTGGGAGGTCCCTCCTCCCCAGGGCCGGCTCACTTACTAGGCAAACTAGGCATTCACCTAGAGCCCGCCGGGCCTTAGGGGCACCAAACGCCCCCCGTCAAAAGCCCCCCTACCAAAACCCTCTTCCTCGCCTCCCCTCCCCCGAGCGCCGCCGGTCATATGAAAGGTGAGCAACACTGATCTGCCTGCCAGCGGTGGAGTTGCACTGCGCTGCACCATCTGGAGCAGGCGGGCCGAGGAAGGAGGAGGTGGCTCCACGTGGGAGGCCCGCGACTGCCGACCACAACTAGCAAGCTGCAGCGGAGCCGGAGGGGACCTGACCTCACCCCCAAAAAAGGCACAGTGGCTCCCCAACCCAATTCAGCCTGCGGCAAGGCTGCACGAGGGAAGGGAGCTCGCTTCTGTACCAAGCCCAGCAGGCTGGGTCCATCCGGGGGAGAGAAGTGGGAACTCCATGGGCAGAGGCCCTGGGGTGGGGTGAGCCAGGCAGCCGGGCTTCTCCTGGAGACTGATGATGCGCTCATGGGTGCCCTCCCGATTGGCTCCCGCGGGACGGTGGATGGGGGGACGGCTCGTCAGCACAACCATAGAGCTGCTCGAGAGGCAGTGCTGAGTCTGCAGGGAGGGCGAGCAGGAGAGGTGCTGAGGCAGCCGGAGATGTGTCCAAGATGAGACCCTCCCAGCTGCCCACCTGGGTGCTGCTGGGCCTGGTGCTCAGTCTCCTCCTGCCAGCAGGTAGGGCGGTGGCATCTCTGTCTCCCACCCAGGGCCAGCCAAAGGGATCCCCGTCCCAAGGCAGATCAGGCGCAGCGACCCTCATTCCGATGGTGGCAGGAGATGTCATGGGAGCAGAGTGCCCCCCAGCGTGTGCAGAGAAGTAGTCAAGGTGTGGAATGCCCTCCTTCCCTCCAGGCACGTGGGGGGACGCAAGAAGGTAGCCCCGCCTAGGGCTCAAAAAAAAAAACCTGGGCTGGCCCTGCTTCTCCCCCCCCCCTCGCACACTCTCCCTAAACAACTTGTGTCCTGATGCAGACCAAGGAGAGCTTCATACTGACCCAAATGGGCAGCCGGCACCACAGCAGCACAGAACAGCTGTACATAGCAAATGCGGATTGGGCCATAGTAGATGCACTCAAACCCCCTCTCTAGCTCTTCTTGTGAGTACAAACACAGAGAGCTTCTCATTCAATCCCCACCCCCAACTGGAGAACTTTTCAGGAGGTGAGGATTCCTGAACCTCCCAAATTCCCCAGAATTGATTCCTGAAATGGTATCAATTCTCTCAACATTTTTCTGAAGAAGTGTGCTTTGCACGTGAAAGCTTACACTTGGAATAAAACTTTGTTGGTCTTTAAAGGTGCCACTGGACTCAAACTTTGTATATGTTGTACATTTCAGAAAATACCTTGATAACGTTTTTTTTTTAAAAATATATTTTCTAATATATAACCAAGTCTTAAGACTGCAAAGGAGTCACTTTCTCTTACCAAACCCCACTAATGACGTTCGCTCTGAGTATTCACAGAAGGGGATAAAAATATTAATATTTTGCAACCAACTTTATTTGCAGGGCATCCATTTGACTCTTCAGTGCCCATCACTATTTCCGTCTCCAATGTGATCTGTCCTGTGGCTTTTGGCCTTCGGTTTTGGGCTGAAGATAAAGAATTCCTCAAGATGGTGGAAGCCATTGAGTGTATCTCAAAATTTCCAGCTACCATCTATCAAAATGCAAGTCATTTTCTCTCCCCCCCCCCCAATTAGGTCAGAACGGTGTTTGTGTGTGTAAAACACCATCGAGGCAAGTGATTAAGCTGCGGTGGTTTGCCATAACCTTGCTCTGCAAAATCTTCCTAGGCAGTCTCCCATCTAAGTACCAACCCTGATTAGCTTCTGAGAACTAACAAGATCAGGCTGTACCTGATCACTGGCACTTTTTAAGCAGTGTCTGGACAAACACTTGTCTGGGATTCTCTAGTCTGATCCTGCATTGAGCAGGGGGTTGGACTAGATGGCCTGCATGCCCCCTTCCAACTCTGTGATTCTATGATTCTATGATACGATATCATTCCACCAGTGATGGCCCCAGGTTTTTTCACCCACTAGGCAAGGATACATTCTGGCGCCCCCCCCCCTGTGCGGGATGGGGGCGGGCGCCAGAGCCGCAGTGGACAGGCCAAGGGGGGGGGAGCTGCAAATGCATGCGGGGGGATCACTTGAGGGAAGGGGGCCTGTGCCAGGCTGCAAAAGGAGCTCCAAAGAGACCATGGGGAGGGGGTGGCAGAGAGCGAGCGGCACTTTCCCCTCATTGCCAGAGACAGAGCAAGAAGCCGGCAAGCGAGGCTTCCTGTGTAGGGTGAGAAGGGGACGAGGCCAGCCAGAACGGCGCCCTCGTCGAGTCGTCGCCCTAGGCGACGGTCTAAAATTTAACAATGACAGGCCGGCCCTGCATTCCACACCCCTGGGCAGATAGCCATCTCCCAGAATTCTTTTACTTTCAGCCTTAACAGGAATACTTGACTAGGAATGCAGAAGAATTTCAGATTCATTGACTGAGTAAAACTTCATAGAATCGTAGAGTTGGAAGGGACCTCCAGGGTCATCTAGTCCAACTTTAATGGTTTGAATGGGTTCTGTCAGGATCAGAAAATGTATTGATATTGATGATGAACAGCAGAAAAGTAGAAAATACAGTGAATGCCTTTTTCCCCATGGGTTTTGATTTGAACGTTTTTTTACACCGTACCTCTGCTGTTTGATCATTCTTTTGTTACGTTAATTTCCTAGATCAGCTAGTTGATGTATGTGGTGTAATTCTGTGTCCTGTTTTCCCCAAATGGGTCATGCTAAGTCACTGAAGAACATTGCCGCAGCAGTTTACCTGAAGTGAACTAAAAAAATGTATTGAGATACAATACATATACAGCAGAGAAATCATAAAGCCATGCAACAGATCATTACATAGCAATACAATTTATCTCTGTTCCTACAAAACTCAGCCTCATAACCAATTCTAGCTAGGATTGCCAACAGCGGGTTGGGAAATTCTTGGATATTTAGGGGGCAGAGCCTAGGAAGGGTGGGGTTTAGAGAGGGGGAGGATGTCAGCGGGATATAATGCATTTCTAAAAGGGTGGCTAGGATGAGGCTGGAAATAAATGGAATGGGCTCCCCCCCGCCACCTTTCTCTGGAAGAAGAGAAGGAGAGAAGAGATTGGATTTATACCCCGCCCTTCTCTTGGAGTCTCAGAGCGGCTTCCAATCTCCTTTCCCTTCCTCTCCCCACAATAGACACCCTGTGAGGCAGTTGGGAGAGAGAACTGCCCTTGACAGAACAGCTCTGGAATAACTTGTGACTGACCCAAGGTCACTCCAGCAGCTGCATGTTCTTTGCTGGAGGGAACAGCCCACCCATAGGCTGCCCCTTTTTGAAGGTCCAGTGCCAAAAGACTAAAAGCCCCCTCCTCCTTGAAGCAAGAACTTTCATAAAACCTGTGTCTCCACCCATTTTACATTGAGAGCCATTGGTGTAGTGGTTAAGAGTGGCAGACTCTAATCTGGAGAACAGGGTTTGATTCCCCCACTCCTCCTCCACATGAAGCCAGCTGGGTGACCTTGGGTCAGTCACAGCTCTCTCAGAGGTCTCTCAGCCCCACCTATCACACAGGGTTTCAGTTGTGGGGAGAGGAAAGGAAGGTGATTGTAAACCAATCCGAGACTCCTTCAGGTAGTGAAGGCCAGGCTATAAAACGTTCTTCTTCTTCTTCATCGTCTTTGTCTTCATCTTCGTCTTCTTCTTCTCACTTCTGTGCTTTCATAATGCAGGTCCAGTTCTGAGCAAAACTATGATCTGCTGGTAGAAACCCCTCCAGCAGTATGTGTAATGATGGCTACATGCAGCTTTCCTCAATGGAGCAAATGGGGTTCTTTGGGGCTATTTCAAGATGCAGTGGAAAGAGAACTAATTAGTATACTATTGACAGCAGACAAAGCCACAATTGCTCGTTCCTGGAAAGAAACCAAACCTCCCACAACCGCCTCTTGGTATGCCATAGTCTGGGATTACTTTTTACAAGAGAAATGTACGGTCTTCTTCGATGAGAGCCATAACGAGAGGGATTCGTACAATCCATCGGAAAAATGGTCCCCCCCCTTTTTTTAGAGAGAAAAGACTTCTTGATATAAAGTTAAAAAGCCGTTAACATTCTTTTCATAATCAGAGATCAGTTCTTAGGCAGCTCACGCCTTTTCTTTGAATTGTCTCCCGATACAAAATATCTATGTAATCAGCACTACTCAACTAAAAAGTATAGGTAAAGGTAAAGGTTCCCTTGCTCGAAAGCCAGTCGAATCCGACTCTAGGGTTGCGGTGCTCATCTCCGTTTCCAAGCCGAAGAGCCAGCACTGTCCGAAGATGTTTCCGTGGTCATGTGGCCGGCATGACTAAGCACCAAGGCGCACGGAATGCTGTTACCTTCCCACCAAAGTGGTACCTATTTATCTACTTGCAATTTCTTGCTTTCGAACTGCTAGGTTGGCAGGAGCTGGAACTAGAGACGGGAGCTCACTCCATCATGCGGCACACCTGGGTCTCGAACTGCTGAACTACTGACCTTCCACAGCCTGCAGTTCAGCTTCTTAACCACTTGAGCCACCACAGCTCCTTAAATAGTATAAGGGCACATTAAAAAGTATTATTGAAAAAATTTCGAGATGACAAAATGGTGCGGTGGGAAGGCTGAAGCTGCTCCGATCTGTGTGGTGCAACTGTAATCAGGATTGGGCCCACATGCATCTGAGAGGCACGGAAGTCCTATCGCATTTGACAGAAATGTTTTGTGGTAGAAATTAGGGCTGCCAACTCCCCCCGGGGGGGCGGATTTCCCCCCGCTTTGGAGGCCCGATTTCCGCCCCCGCGGAATCGGGCCCTGGGGGAACCCCCCCACGCGTGCACGTCACAGGGAAGTGACGTCATGACGCCGGGCACACTGGGGACGAGGCACAGCCATTTGAGGGGAAAACATAGAGTTTTCCCCTCAAATGGCTGTGCCCCGCCCCCAGCGTGCCCGGCGTCATGACGTCACTTCCCTGTGATGTGCATGCGGCGCGCGCGCCGGGAACCAGCACAAAGTCCCCCGCCGGCAGAGGTAAGTCGATTTTGCAACCCTAGTAGGAATACATACTTTGTGAACCGGCCCTCACTTAAGATCCACTACTGGTCTGGACAGGAGTCTCATTCAGTGTGTGTGGGCATGCGTGCACATACATTAGGGCAGTGGTGGCAAACCTACGTCATGGGTGCCACAGGTGTCACTCAGAGCCCTCTCTGTGGGCACATGTGCCATCACCCCTGCCAGGCCCAGACCATCATTAAAGTGTCGAATTCTCTGCCAAATAATTTTAAGTAAATGAAAGCATTTGGGATTGCTTTCCTTACTTTGTTTGGATCATCTTAAGTTAATGTAAGAGTTGTTTTTTCTAAAGTAAAACCTCAGTATTCAGGTTAAATTGCCGTGTTGGCACTTTGCGATAAATAAGTGGGTTTTGGGTCACAGTTTGGGCACTCGGTCTCTAAAAGATTTGCCATCACTGCATTAGGGTGTGCATTCCAGAATTCCCAAGCCAAAAATATACATTAAAATGGCTATGGATGAGACCAAAAAATAGACCAAAAGAGGTTAACTCTAATAGTTTTTTATTTGCATTAAAGTTTGGGATGAGCACTGGGAAATATTGGCTCCTTCCCCCTCCCCAATAATGAAGTATGTGGATCAAACTTGGTTTCCTCCTGGAAATGGTCATGACGCTTTTAGAATGTGGAGAGAATCTGCATTGTCCAGATTTGCTGATGTCTTTATAAAACATAATTTTGGGTTCCTACATCAGCATCAGTGTGCATCAACTGTGTTACTGAGCCATCTCATGGTACTGACCCCATTTGACATTCACCTTTCCTGTAGTTTTATGACACTTTCCCATGGCTCATGAAATATCTCCCGGGGCCTCACAGGAAGGCACTTGCCTCCAGCGATGTTATACATTCTTTTGCAAGGAAGGAGATCGAAAAGCATAAGGAGAATCCGGCAGTCCACGAGCCACAAGATTTCATTGATTTCTATCTATATCAGATTGAAAAAGTAAGTATCCACCTTGCACGTGAAATCAAATACACTCTATAAAAATGTCAATGATGAAGGTAAATGTAAATGTATTCTTGGAAACCTGTATATCTGTTTTGCTGCATGACCTCTGGGTTCAGAAGACTGAAAGAACCTCTCCTCTCTGGTCACTGTTACCCAAATAGGCGGTCTCCTAATTAGTTGGGGGAATTAGCTTCAAGGAGCTTTAAGGTAACTGGGATTCTCCACCTATGTGTACAGGGATTTTTCCCTTAGGAGAATGCTGCAATAAAACAGGTAGATGTTCAAGCTGAAAGGTTTTTATTAAGAAAAAGAGAAAGAATAAAACAAAATACACACAATGAACACACACACACACACACACATTTTTGGGAGTTATTTATTCTTCTTTAAAAGTTACAAAAGTCTCAGGAGCCTTTGAAAATGCCTGGTGAGTTCTCTAAAGTTCTTTATATTAGTTCTCAATTGCTTTAAGCTCCATCCCGCTTTATATTTTTCTTTGGCAAGTCCAAGCTTAAATTTCCCCGAGAGAGGGTCCCCCCCCCTCAGTTCATTAAAGAGGGATTCCGCTTTTGTTTTGGATTATCTGCTTCAACAACACTCACTTTCCACTGTAGTACTTACCTTCAATGATTTCCTGTCACTCGACCATCAAACGCTTGTCCCGGTGTGCTGTCTTAGTTCCATATCGGATGCATCGCGGTGGGACCTTCAGGGCAAGGAGAGGCCCCCCTTCACCGGCCAGTTGCCAGAGGCAGGACCTATCTAGTGCTCCATGGCTGAGAGCTCTTCACAAGAGCTCCGGGGGTGGTGCGGACGTTCGCACCCCCTCCCAACCACGAGCTCTGGCGTGCGGCTCCCAGAGGTCCGGGAGCTTGCAGCCGCCATTGCAGAAGCCAAAACCAGAAGTCCCAAATTAGCTTTTTCTGAGAGATTTCAGCTACTGTCACTCAGTGGAATGATTATAATATTGATTTTAGAAAAACCTTTTAAAGTGTGACTGGCTGGCTAGCCACGGGTCACTGACCATTCTTTTGTTCTTAGATTTTTTAAATTCTTTATGTGTTGTGTTCTTGTGTCTATCTATTTATATTTTCCCCATGACAGAATGGTTGTATTTATGAAATTTTCTTCAAGCACAAGGACACATTGGGTCCTTAACAGTTAATAAATAGGAAGAGGAGAAGGAGATTGGATATATACCCCACCCTTCACTCAGAGTCTCAGAGCAGTTTACAAATTCCTTTCCCTTCCCCTCCCCACAACAGACACCCTATGGTGGGGATGAGAAAGCTTTGAGAGAACTGCTCTTTCAAGGACAGCTCTGACAGAACTATGGCTTGCCCATGGTTATCCAACAGCTGCAAGTGGAGGAGTGGGGGATCAAACCCGGTTCTCCTTGATTACAGCCCACACAGTTAACCACTATGTTTTGAATATTTTGTTTATTGATGGAAGGATTTTTTAAATTTCTTCTGAACAGTGTTTGATTTGCACTGCTCTCTTTGCTCCTCAACCTTTTGTCAGTGTTTATTTTGGCTGGGAAAGCATGCTTGGAAGTATGGGTCAAATTGATGCCTGGGTAAGTTTCTAATAGAATGTGGCTTTGGGTGTCGTCGTTTCTGGTCTAAGACTTTCTCGCTACATTGTGTAGAGCCTTTATAACCATGGCTGCAGAGTCAAAATCTTCAGAATTGGTAACTCCTTTCTCTCTTTTTTGTTGTAAATTACAGAGCAGAAAGGACCCCGACTCTACTTACAATGAAGACAATCTGACTCAGTGTATTTTTGACCTCTTCGTCGCAGGAACGGAAACAACAGCCTTGACATTGCGATGGGCATTGCTCCTCATGGCAAAGCACCCAGATATCCAAGGCAAGAGACCATTTTGTGTTGAATCAAGGAATGCCCCAGATAAATTTTTCTTCTTATTTTTAGTAATTCTTTTTTCATATTAAGTAGCTAATTACGAGTACAACCCTACTCATTAGTTCGTTTGTTTTCATATTTAAAATGTGCTGCTACATTGCCCAGATAAGTCTCCCTTAATCCCTAAAGCTTGATGTATATTGAACATGTGATCGGTTTCACTGAATCATTAACTTTATAAAGGCAAATGCTGTGGGCTTGCCAACCTTGGGAAGGGAAATTCCTGAAGATTTTGAGATGGAGCCTGTGGAGGTCAGGGTTTTAGGAGGGGAAGGTTTATTGTCATAGAGTCTACCCTCCAAAGCAACCATTTTCTCCAGGGGAACTGATCTCTGTAGCTGGGATATCAGTTTTAATTTCAGGAGATTACAAGTCTGCCCCTGGAGGTTGGCAACTGTAAAATGTAGTCTCCAGACTAAAGATGCATTTTAAAATATTTTTCCCAGAGAAAGTCCATAAGGAGATGGAAGATGTTTTGGGTTCCTCTCAACCTTTCAGCTATCAAGATTGGAAGAAGCTGCCATATACCAGTGCTGTGATTCATGAGATCATTCGTTCGCAATATATCTTATTATTTGGCATCCCCAGACAATGTACAAAGGATGTGAACATATTGGGTTTTCTCATTCCAAAGGTACAGGAAATTCTTATGGTTGCACTTCTGGATTCTAAGAGCAATATCTATAAGAGATAGCACTTTGTATTATACATATATGTGTGTGCATGTATATGTATAAACACCTTCCTCTTCAGCAATTTTTGAAGGCTACAGACCTGACCCCTGTTCCAGAAATGATATCAAATAATACAGGGATTATTCTGTCAACTAGGGGTGGACATGAACCACATTTTGCAGGGTTTTTTTGGTTTATGGTTTGTGGCTAAACCACAAACCGAATCACAAACTGATATGAACTGGGAAAGTGGTTCACAAACCAAACCGGTTTATATTGGTTCATGACCCCTGCTTTCTGATCCCCCTCCCCCGCTCAGCTGTTTTTCACTGGGAGCAAAAAGCAGGGGTTTCCTCGTGAAAGGTGGGTGGGAGCAGAAAGCTGGCATTTAAATGGGTTGGAGTCATTTAAACCTTTGTTTTCTGCTTTTCACAAACCACCATGAACCACCACAAACTGCCTAAAAATTAGTGGAAGTTCGTGGTGGCTCTGCAGTCCATAAAACACGAAGTGGCTGAAATCTGTCATCAACTTTCGTCCATCCCTATCTTTCATGTCAACCCCAATTTAACTTTCCCCATCTTTGTTGATCTATTTTTGGTAGTTCCTTTCAATTTCATTCAAAAATGCATCTAATGATCAGATTACCATGAGTACCCGAAGTGTTCACACATTTAGCATGTGTTTCTTAAAAGCTTTTCTCAGCATAAATGCTGCAGTATAAGGGAGTGATAGCACTATACAAAGCTCTCCTCACACTTGGGGCCTTCTGGTTTCCCAACGGAGGCAAAGTTGCCTACCAGACTCAAGAAGGAAACCCAGAAGCAAAACAAGATATGATGTTTTGTTTTATCAGTGTGAATTGATGGATTCATGCTTAGAAACTGAGCCTTCGTTGAAGAAAGAAGCTATGATTCTCAAGGTCCAAGATATTAAAACATGTATACATGGAAAAGAGCCAGGGCCAGTCTGGGGGTTCTGCTGGGCCCATAACCTGTTAGGGTTAAGTGATGTGGTTAGTCCAGTTACCACTAGTTAGCAGAGTGCTTAAATAAAGCTACAAATACAGGAGCATCACTTTACCGGGTTACTCAGCTACTCAGAGCCACGTTGCAAGTTTAAAAGATAAATACTTCTCTCTTTATTTGAGAAGTACACTTTGCATAAGAAAGAACAGAGACAGGAATGAGTATTAACTTACTAGCTAAAGGATGGAAACAGATGGCAAGAGGCCCATCTGGATAATGGTGCTAGGAGAGGACTGCATGTCTCTCTCTTGGTGCGTGCAGGGAGAGAGACCATCCTCAAGTAAGTGAGAGAAAACAGAAGGAAGGGGAAATGGTCCCTGAGAACACAACCTGTATTTCAAAGGGGACAGTGGCAGAAGAGTAAACACAGGAAGAAAGATCAAGGTGCCTGTCTAGCTATTTAGCCTCTCTTGCCATGAAGTCTGGATATCTGAGACAGGGGACATCGCATCTGGAACTTCCAACAGGTTCCAGGAGGGTCATTTGGCCTGGGCCTGAAGCTCTAACAGGGCTTCAAATATTCACAAATACGTAACATATTTGTTTTCATTTTTCATAATTTTTACTTTGGATATGGCTTGGGTGCAGGAAAGCTAGGAGTGGCTTGGGCAGTTCCGGAGCTTTGGGTAGGGGGCTGGAAACTGTAGGGTTTCCAGGTCTCCCACTATAGGAGGAAACCTTCTGTCAGCAGCCCACCAACTGCCACTACTACTCAGTAGGCCAGAACAGTAAAATAAGGGGGAAATGCCCACCATAATGAACCTGGTTGTGATAATCACACAACTCTAGTCTTTGGTGAAAACTTGATGGATTTACCATCAGGTTTCCACTGAATTCTAAAGCGGCATGACCACTTCCCGGTTCAACCCAGAAATGATGCCATGCCCCCAATGTGATGGCATCAACCATACACTGAACATGAGTCAACAGTGTGATGCAGTTGCTAAAAAGGCAAATATGATTTTGGGCTGTATCGACAGAGGTATAGTGTCCCGATCACGCGAAGTGATGGTACCACTTTACTCTGCTCTGGTTAGACCTCGCCTGGAATATTGTGTTCAGTTTCGGGCACCACAGTTTAGGAAGGATATAGACAAGCTGGATAAAGACAAGCTGAGGGGTCTGGAGACCAAGTCCTATGAGGAAACGTTGAAGGAGCTGGGTATGTTTAGCCTGGAGAGGAGACGACTGAGAGATGATACGATAACCATCTTCAAGTACTTGAAGGGCTGTCACAGAGAGGATAGTAGGGAGTTGTTTTCTGTTGCCCCAGAAGGTCTCAAGAACAGCTCTTATCAGAACTACAGCTTGGCCAAGGTCATCCAGCCAGGTGCAAGTGGAGGAGTGGGGAATCAAACCTGGTTCTCCCAGATTAGAGCCTGCACACTTAACCACTAGAACAAACTGGCTCTCTGGCCATCTGACAGCAGTGCTGATTCTTTGAACTGAGGCAGATCATGAGATGGAGGGCAGGAAGGGCTGCCTCAGTGCCGAGTTCTTGTGGCCCTTTCTTACACACCCAGGGAAATTCCGATCGCCACTTTGGGTTCAGGAAGCCATTTTTCTCCAGGTCAGTTTGGCCAGAGATCCTGGAGGTTTTTTGTCACCTTCTGGGCATGGAAGAGTGGTCACTGTGTGTGTGTGTGGGGGGGAGGTATTTGTGAATTTCCTGCCTTTTGCAGAGGTTTGAACTAGATGACCCTGGAGGTCCCTTCCAACTCTATGATTCTACGATCTCCCCCTCCAGTCTCTCCCCAGATGTCATCCATAGGCTGGAAACACTAGGAAACACAAAAGTTTAGTATTGAGACAGTGGTTGAGGACAGCAACCATTTTCATCTCGTCTGGCACCCTCCTCTGCTTTCCATGCTCAATTTTGACCTCTCCCCCCCCCCCTGGTCCACAAAGCGGCTAGCAGTCTGTAATATGGGAACAATTAATAAGTGCTGGTATTCACCATCTGTCTTTTAAAATGTAATTTAATATGATTTATTGTTTTTATCTGGCCAGTGTTTTTAATGTTCTTGTACATCACCCAGGTCCGGAGCTGCGGTGGCTCAAGTGGTTAAGATGCTGAACTGCAGGCTGTGGAAGGTCAGTAGTTCAGCAGTTCGAGACCTGGGTGCCGCATGATGGAGTGAGCTCCCATCTCTAGTTCCAGCTCCTGCCAACCTAGCAGTTCGAAAGCAAGAAATTGCAAGTAGATAAATAGGTACCACTTCGGTGGGAAGGTAACAGTGTTCCGTGCACCTTGGTGTTTAGTCATGCCGGCCACATGACCACGGAAACGTCTTCGGACAGCGCTGGCTTTTCGGCTTTGAAATGGAGATGAGCACCGCAACCCTAGAGTTGGACTCAACTGGCTTTCAAGCAAGGGAACCTTTACCTTTACTTTTTTACATCACCCAGAGCCCTGTGATAACACGAATGGGGTGATTCATACATTAAATTGTATTTATTTATTTATTTGATTTATATCCGCCTTGCATGCGGAATAGCCCACCCTCCCCACATTATAGGGTCAGGGTGGGTAACCACATATATATGTATCTGCAATTAATGCACATTTACAATATTAAAAACATGTTACAATAATCGAATCCATAAAACATCATCCTTATTTTATAAATAAATAAATAAATAAAAGTTTGATGTTGCTATCCGTACGCATCCTGAGTCAACAGTTTCATCTTTGCAGGAGGCCCAGATATTCCCAGATCTACGCTCTGCTCTTCTTGATCCTAAGCAATGGGAGAAACCTCAGGAGTTCAACCCCAATCATTTTTTGGACCAGGATGGAAGTTTTGTAGAAAAAGAAGCATTTCTTCCATTTGGTGCAGGTAAAGGCAGAACTCAGAATTCATATATGATTGATAGCCATGCTTATATAATGATTCCACTTGCGGAATGTTCTTAGTAATCACTTCTTACCAAAATCTTATGTAAAATCTGTAGTATTGTGTGACAATTTTTATAGAAGAAACTACTGGAAAATATTCTCCATTGGATATAGCTTAGCGATAATAAGAAACTCATTTTTTTTTTCTTTTGCATAGTATCATAGAGCTGTTACATTGACATCTTATATCATCACAGCACTTTTGGATGAAGTCAGACCATTGGTCTTGTATTATACACTCTGACATCAAAATGCCATTTGCGGACCTATTGCCAAGGGGGGGGGGGGTGATGAGACACCACCCAACCCCACACAATGTAAGAAGACAACATACAACTTTCTGGATTGAGAATGATGATGACTTTATTGTTACACAAAAACCGGGAACACAGCCAAATCAGTAGAAAGGAATATAAATGCTATGTAGATGTAATAAAAATATGTAGGATCAACAAGAACAGCTGTACGCACACGGATAGGTCAGAAGAATGCAATCAGTGTCAACAATCAGACTCTCTACTTTGTGTATAAAATCAGTTGTGTCTTTAATGTATGCCACACATTTCTGAACACATGGTTGCAAAAAGAAGTCAATACATTTAGCTAAGGGTTCTAGCACAGAATTACAACCGGAGACAATCGGTCTTCCGGGGAGGGGGTGGGGCATGGCAGGTTTATGAATTTTTGGAAAGGTATAGAAAATTGGCACCGTAGGGAAATCATTAATAAGATATTCAGCCAGCTTCTTATCTATATAGCCCAGTGACAAGGCTCCAAATACGGTTGTCCTGAAATGGGTTCATAGAAGTTGGTATTGACTTTCAGTTTCACCAATATAATCCACTCTATCCATAATGACAATACCACCCCCTTTGTCCGCTTGTTGTATGACAATATTTTAGTCATGAGCCCAATCATCTAGGATCTGACGTTGATGATAGCTCAAATTGAATCTGCTCCTAACTGAACGTTTTCCTAAATGCTCAATGTCCCTCAGTACCTGCTGTTCAAATACTATAATAGCTGGATCTTGTACATTAGGTATAAAAGAAGATTTCTTAGATAAACATGTGTTAGTACTATATTCAGTCAGTCCAAACTGTTTTTTAAAGTTTTAACATTCTAACGAGTCTAAAGACGTCAACTCTGGTAGAAAAAGAATCATAACGCGGAGTGGGAACATAACCAAGACCTAAATTTAATGCATCCAGTTCAGAATCGGACAATATTCTAGAGGAAATATTTATAACTAGGTTTTTCTGATGCCCTTGTTTGGGCGTGCCCTTAAAAAATGGGTATCCTGTTTACTTTTACATGGCTTCTCCCTCTTAAACCTTGTAGTCTCCTCACTGGATGTGTTACCAGTTCTTTCCCATCAGTTGTTTCACCATCAGTAGATCTATCACGTCTATCCAACCAGGTGACCGTTTTATTAGTAGTAGTTTTTTCATAAGTCCATTTATATATTTTGCCAGTTTCGTAATCCTTCATATCCCTATCATATTTCCTCATCTTAGTCTCTCTGGTCCTGATTTTCTCCTCCAGCTCTTTTATTCGATGGTCAACTGTTTATGGAGGTGATGTCTCTTTAAGTTTTTGTTCTAGAGATTCCCATTCTTTTTTAACAACCTTACTTTCCTTTGTTGCTTGGTCTAAGCTTATGTCAACAGTTGTTTTGATTTTGATTCCCCCGTTAATTAAATCAAAACAACTGTTGACCTTATAACCTTAGCTTGTTATTTAGTTTTGTCTTTGCATATCTTAAAGCAACTTCATCATGTCATGTGTTAATTTGCTGTTCAGCCTCCGTCTATAAGTTTGAACTCTAGCTTCCGTTCCAATGTATTTGAAAAAGTGTGCATGCACACGAAAGATCATATCTTAAATAAACCTTTGTTGGTCTTAAAGGCGCCACTGGACTCTAAATTTGAACCTAAAAGGCGTTACTGAGAAGTATCTCTGGACTGGAGTGAAATGATCTGGTCTAGGAAGGCTGACTAGATGCCTGGGCCTTCTTAAGCAAATGCTTACATCTGACCTGACCTGAACATGAGCGTTGAATAGTCACATAAAGTGTCTGACAATGGACATGGCGAAACTTCTCCCAAAAACAATCATTTGACTACTGTTAAAGTGATGATATTAAGTGTGGTTCTACTCTTGTGCTGCTTTTGTTGCTTTTTTGGGGGTGGGTGGGAGAAAAATAGGAAGTAAGCAGCCTGGCAATGCAATGTGGCATGGAGGGAATTATTATCCTAGCAACACAAGTTGCTGGTCAGCTACTTTAAGGGGTAGAGGGGAGTCCTGGCCCATCAAATCAACTTTAAGGGGAAGAAGGGAGTCCTGACCGATCAATTCAACTTTAAGGGGTAGAGGGGAGTCCTGACCCATCAACTACCTTACCAAAGTCCAAGCTAGATGTTCACTTAGGTGATACCTTCTGGACCAGGGGTGTCAAACTTGTTTGTTATGAGACAGGCCTGTAGCCAAAAAAAATTTAAGTTGGGGGCATTTAAATTTCTTAATCAAATTAAAGGAATATCCGGCTCCTTCCCTGCACCTGCCACTGCTTGGGGGCCCTGGGCTGGATGGGAAGTTGTGGGGCCTGGCCAGTAAGTCAGGGGGCCTCGCCCCAAGATGCCCCACTATAGCTACGGGCCTGTTATGAGAGCCGCATCTGATGTAAATGTCACTTTGTCAGGCTGGGCCATGTGTGCCATCAAATGTAATGCCAGGTATCGGAGATAGAAACTGTATAAAGGACAGCAGCTGGTAAGCTCCGAGTTGGTGTATCCTCGCTGCAAGGCCCCATGGGCTGGGAGCGGGGTGGAGAGGAAAACCCACATAGGCGGACTCGAGAGGCAGCAGTGCAGTGCTGGGCAGGTGCTCCCATGATGCTTGACTGCTGCAGATGAGGTTGTTCTGCCATGCTGAAGTCACAACATAGTGCCCCCCAACTCCCCCCCAGCACTTCCTCCCTTGCATCAGTTGCTTGTAGGCTGCATGGGAGCTCTGGACGGGCCAGTTCCGGCCCGCAGGCCTTATGTTTGACACCTCTGCCCTAGAGAATACCTGGAATTATATTCCTCACTTCTTGTCTTGCCTCGTTTCCCCTGCAGGGGCCCGTGTCTGTCTGGGAGAGCAGCTGGCGAGAATTGAGATTTTCATCTTCTTCACCACCCTGCTGCGGGCATTCACCTTCCAACTGCCAGAAGGAGTAAAGGCGCTCAGCACAGAGCCTATCCTTGGGGTATCACTGTCTCCCCAACCGTATAAACTCTGTGCTGTTCCCCGCTGCAGTGCATCATAAACTACACAGAACGTAGCTCATTTGTTACTGCCAATTTCTCCAGACAGAACTCTGATGTTCCTAATGGTTCACCTATTAGTATTACATGGCAAATGTATCAGGATATGTGGTTAATACAGAAGAGGCCAGTCGTAGGAGTGTGATATTGCACACAGTAAAATAAATCTCTCGGGAAGTATTGCCAAAGTAAAACTTATTTCAATTAGATTCTGTTCACATTCAGGTATTTATTTTTATTTATGCTTTGGATTTATATCCCGCCCTCACCGAAGGGTCAGGGCGAAACCCACCTCGGAAGAGAAATTCCCCTCAGCGTTGCATGCCGCTTTCACTTTCTTTGATCATCGGGTTTTATGGTACCTTCCGCATAGATTTATGGCCGTTCAGGGGTGGCTTTGCAGTCAGTACGGTGTTGCCCCAAGGCATTTGAATGTGGTTTTGAGCTGCACTTTTCCCTCCCAGTTGAGAAACTGTGGAGCGAATGCTAGATGTGGAATCACCCTAAGAGTCCAGTAGCCCCTCAGAGACTAACAAAAATTGTGGTAGGGTATGTGCTTTCGTCGCCAGGTTATCTGAAGAAGTGAGCAGTGACTCGTGAAAGCTCATGCGCCCTGCTACAAATGTTGTTTTTCTTTGAGGTGCTGCTGGACTCTTATTCTTTTCTGCTGCTGCAGACAGACTAGCACAGCTACCCATCTTGATCAGTGAAAAGCAGAGAGAGAAACCTAATCTAAAGAATACTGTCCCTGTCACAAGTGGCCAGATAATCCGGTGTCAGGTACGTGAAAGTATCTACAGGAGAGACCCATAGTCCATGTTCCTTCTAAACTGTGAGCTAACTCAGTTTTTTAGTCTCCATCTCACACATTTTTGTCTTAGCTCAGGAATGATGGCTCTAGAGCAAGCTAATTTATGCAGTAGCCAAATCACTCACTCACAGCTTTAGTGCCAGTAGCTCACTGTTGTGTATACAGCCTGACGAAGTCGGGCATGCCCGGGCTTGCCCAAAGACCAAAACCTCAAGCTTCATGACAAAAGACAATGGGCCAGTAGGATCCTAGCCAACCTTACCGAAACCCTCCTCAACCAGTTCCTCATGGGACTCAGAGAGCCGAAGCTTCAGAGGAAATTGGTAAGCCAGGATGACCTGGACCTGGAGAAGGCAATACGGGAGGCCTCGGCGTATGAACAGGCATGCCAAGACCGCCGTGCCAAGGCGGTCCACCACACCAAAGTGACCGTCGGCTCCGACGCCTCGGATGAGGACGAGGTTCTACAGGTCCGCCAGCGGCCCACATCCTCTAAACCGGTCAAGACTTCAACCACGTCAGCTCCGTGCGCCAGCTGTGGGGAGGGCCATGAGCGCAGATCGTGCCGTTTTCAGAACACTACACCAAACTGGCTCTACACCGAACCGGCAGCCTGGCTGATTAAACTTGGAGACATGCAGGGTAAGGCTAAATAGCACCTTAGAGATTAGCAACTTTTTTTCTCCATCTTAAACTTTGGTAGACTGGAGCCCAGGAAAAAAGTATCCTGAAATGAAATATTGTTCATCCTTACATGTCCACTTGTTTACTAAAAATTGTCCATGTGCACATGTTGCCACCATGTCACTGTGCATCAATTTTCAACACGGTTCAAGTGGTTAAGATGCTGAAATGCAGGCTGTGGAAGGTCGGTAGTTCAGCAATTCGAGACCCGAGTGTGCTGCATGACGGAATGAGCTCCCATCTCTAGTTCCAGCTCCTGCCAACCTAGCAGTTCGAAAGCAAGAAATTGCAAGTAGATAAATAGGTACCACTTCAGTGGGAAGGTAACAGCGTTCTGTGTGCCTTGGTGTTTAGTCATGCCGGCCACATGACCACGGAAATGTCTTCAGACAGCACTGGCTCTTCGGCATTCAAACGGAGATGAGCACCGCAACCCTAGAGTCGAATTCGACTGGCTTTCAAGCAAGGGAACCTTTACCTTTACCTTTTTTTAATCAAGGAAAAAAGAAGAAGCCCAATTTGTGTAGAAGCTGAGGAAAGCAACGATATCTGAGACACTGTCTGGACTTTCCATCTGAGAGTGTAAGGAGTGAAAGCAGAAATATAAGGGGCATACTATATCCAACTCTAACATCATGTATATTTCATAATCACGTGGTAACAAAATTGGTGTGTCACAGTTCTAGGAGAGCCAGCATGGTGTATTGGTTAAGAGCGGTGGACTTTAATCTGGAGAACCGGGTTTGATTCCCCACTTCTAGATTAGATTATATAGAATTTTGATATTAAATTTAAGAACATAAAAGAAGCGGTGCTGGAACAAGCCAATGGCCCATCCAGTCCAACACTCTGCATCACACAGTGGTCAAAAGGTCTTCCAGTTTATAGCTCAATGCAACTAGACACCTTTTGACTGTGCTCTGTCACAGATGTGTTTTTTTAAAATGATTTTAACTGATTTCAGTCTCCCGATGAGGTAGTCTGCTTTTTATCTTCTTTTCTTAACATAAGGAGGGAGGATTTCTTTCTGTTTGTGAAAGTTCCCTCATCAATCTTATCTAAGGCATTCTCAGCAATTACAAATAGTGTGGAGAAGGTTTTCTTTCTCCTTTAATGGTGTAGCTATTAGCTACTGGAGGTGGTGTCTTTTAGGCTTTTACCTGCCACATTTGTCCTGGGTTCTGCTGGACCTTTTTGGTTAGACATTGGTTTTGCTGGGCTTGATTGAATTTATTCTGTTGGGTTTCTCTGGTTTGATATTAGTTTTGTTGAGCTTCCCACATTTGCTTGTAGTTGTGCTAGGATTCCTGGGTTCTGCATTTGCTCTACTGGTCTTGTTATTAATTCTTGCATGGGAGTTACTGACCAGTGGTTGCTGCAGGCATTCCTCTTTGCTTTTGCCCTGGAGAAAGCAAGATTTTCCATCCACTGGAAAAGAAAGGATAATGGATGGGGGCACCTTTGGGGGGGTGCCTTAAAATTGGACCTAATCTTGACCCAGTCTTCTTGAAACTTGGGAGTTCTATAGACAGCAACTAGTAGTTGTGGAGCAATTTTGGGACATCTAGCTCCAAAAACAGCCCCCCCCCAAAAAAAAAATATTCCCCAGAGTTTATAATGGAGCCAAATAATATCAGATTCTTGAATAAAACTGGGATCTGGATACTGGTATTGGGATCTCAAAAAAATCAGGAATACCAATATTTTCCGGTGCCAATAGATCTGTATCTGGAAAAAAAACTTTAATGCATACCCCTATGACTTAGTCCATATCGATACTATTGGGCAAAGAGTTGGTAATAACGTGGCTACAACTTTGCAGTGATTTCAAGTTTGTTTAAGTGCATCCCAATTCCAGAACAGAATGATAACTTCTCATTTGGCTATTGTCTGTGTCATATAGAAGTATAGATTTGGTCAACAGGGAGATGCTGCCAGCAAAATATAGAATACAAAGACTATTTCTTCCATTTAAATCAGCAAGAATTCCCTCTCAGACACTAAAAGCTACATATTAGTTGCATATATCACAGCTCAGTGAGCATTTGCTGATAATTTGGTGAAACCTCTGTATATAGGAGAAAGCAACACTAAATTGCCTCCAGCTTTTGTTGTTGTTGTTCAGTCGCACAGTCAAGTCCGACTCTTCATGACCCCGTGGATGACATCACACCAGGCCTTCGTGTCTTCCATCGTCCTCCGGAGTTTTCTAAATTTCATGTCCGTTGCATCGATAACACTGTCTAACCATCTCATTCTTTGCCACCCCCTTCTTCTTTTATCTTCAGTCTTTCCCAGCATCAGGGTCTTCTTCTCCAGTGAGTGCTCCTTTCTCATTTGGTGGCCAAAGTATTTGAGCTTCAACTTCGGTATCTGGCCTTCCAGGGAACAGTCAAGGTTGATTTCTTTTAGGATTGACTGATTTGATCTCCATTCTAGCTAGCAGGGAATAATTTGGATTTATGGGAATGGGTATTTAAAGGGGACACTATAATAGATAATTCTACTATTTTCCATTGGAAGTTTGCCCCATGGTATAAAACCATAATGAAAGATCATTCTAGAGCTTCCAGGTTGGTCAGTTTAACAGCTCATAACTTACAGTGTTGCATTTCCAAACTATGCCAACTGAGTTACTAAAAGGTCACCGTGCTAACATTCCATTTGACCAATGTATCTGTCTGTGCGGAAGCTCAGTGGAAGATCTGCCACATTGTGTTTTGTCCTGCCCTCTGTATTTGGGCCCTAGGAATAAATTCCTGTCTGATTCTTGTTGATCTACAGCTTTTTTCAGACACTGAAAAACTATCTTTTAAACTCTTTGATGTGGAGCCTTCTGTTTCTTACAGACTGGCTCTTTCTGTCCTGGCACTCGGGAAGATCAGAGCGAATAGTGCCCTTTAGAATGTCCCCAACTGAATTCTTCTTGTTGTAGTGAGCTGAGGTTTCAAAATTTTAACTTTAGAATCATAGAGTTGGAAGGGACCTCCAGGGTCATCTAGTCCAACGCCCTGCACAATGCAGGGAATTCACAAATAACTCCACTACTCCACACCCCCAGTGACCACTGTTCCATGCCCAGAAGATGACTAAAAAACCCTCCAGGATCTCCAACCAAACTGGCCTGGAGAAAAATTGCTTCCTGACCCCAAAGTGGCAATCAGCATTTTCCTGGGCCTGTAAGAAAGGGCCAGGAGAACTAAGCACTGAAGCAACCCTTCCTGCCCTCCCTCTCATGATCTGCCGAAGTTATAAGTTACTTTGTTTCTAAATATGTTTCAAATGTTTTAATGTTTCAAATATGTTTCAATTATGAAGGCCAATGACCATGAACAATAAACTTAAACTAACTAACCCTAAGTTGCAATTTAAATCATATGATAATACCGTGAAATCAGATAATATCTGGAACAGCAAGGAAGGATGATAAAATAGACTTTGCTGATGAATTTATGCAATTGAATGAAGGGGATAGGTTACTTGTACAGGAAATAAATTTATTCGGCTCCCTTAGAAGCATTTATCAAATCCGAAGACATATTAAGAAGAACCAATAAAAAGGTATCAAGATTTATTAGACTCTAAATTGAATTTGAAACCATTGTCGGAGTTAAACTGGTGGCAAAAAGCTCAAATTGAATCAAGGTATATTAAAGATAAAGCAATAGGATTTTATGAAAACCTTTTAGAAATTGATAAGATAAGGTTGTCTGTTGATCAGAATTTCATAAGAAAAATGTATGTTTTATTGTTAGACTATAAGATGTATGATGAAACCATTAAAAGTGTTATGATATGCTAAGACATTTCAGGCAATTTGGTTCCCAGTGGTTCAATACCTTGCAGAAGGTGAAATCATCATAAAGAATAAGCACCTCCAGAACTTATTGTACTACTGAAATAGGATATAAACTAATGATATTAGGACTGACAGACAATACTGACCTGTTGTATGCAATGTAAGCCGCCCTGAGCCCGTTCGCGGGGTAGGGCGGGGTAGAAATACTCGAATAAATAAATAAATAAATAAATAATTCCACAGTTATCTTGAAGTTAGTAATAGCACTCTGTTCTTGTTGTTAAGCTTATTGTTACGTATTGTTATATTGTTACACTCCCTGGAAAAAATAAAAATTTGAATTAAAAGAAAAGAAAAGTGTTATGATACATTGGGCTCAAAATCTGGGTCATAACATTGAGTTAGACCACTGGTCTCAGATTTGGAAAAAGAATGTTAAGATCACGAAAGCAATTTTTTACAAAGAAAACATGTACAAAATGTTTTGTAGATGGTATATTACTCCTGAGAAACTGGCTA
Source organism: Gekko japonicus (assembly GCF_001447785.1). NCBI lineage: Eukaryota > Metazoa > Chordata > Lepidosauria > Squamata > Gekkonidae > Gekko > Gekko japonicus. The sequence goes on along the minus strand of NW_015169817.1, from coordinate 177,654 downwards.
AATTTGATTCGAAATGTTCAAATAGTTGCTGGAAATGTCAAAACAAACTAGGTTCCTTTTATCATATGTGGTGGTTGTGTGATAAAGCAAAAAATACTGGGTTTGGATCCATGAAGTATTGCAAAACATTTTTAAATGCCATGTACTATTAAGACGCTGAACTGCAGGCTGTGGAAGGTCGGTAGTTCAGCGGTTCGAGACCAGAGTTGCTGCATGACGGAGTGAGCTCCTGTCTCTAGTTCCAGCTCCTGCCAACCTAGCAGTTCGAAAGCAAGAAATAGCAAGTAGATAAATAGGTACCACTTCAGTGGGAAGGTAACAGCGTTCCGTGTGCCTTGGTGTTTAGTCATGCCAGCCACATGACCACGGAAATGTCTTCGGACAGCGCTGGCTCTTTGGCTTTGAAACGGAGATGAGCACCGCAACCCTAGAGACAGACTCGACTGGCTTTCGAGCAAGGGAACCTTTACCTTTTTATAGCAGTTCATAGCTTTTTGATCTCCTCTAGCACTGATGGCACATTGTCCCTGACAAGGCAATTCTATTTGCACTCTTAGGACCTAAACTGGAAGATACATAATATTTCCAGTTCATACAACAACTTCTGACACAAGGTCAGATATATTTGTGGCCTCAAATAGAAACTTTTTTGTGTGTCATTCAATTCCATATTGGAACATTCCAATTTTGGTTCTATTGTATTTATTTAGTATTTATTGTTAGTTGCCTTACATGTGTTACAGGGACTCTGTTGCTTGTCATATTTTGCACTATTTGACCTCTGAAGAAGGCCCTTGTGAGCCGAAATGTGTCAGGTCATACACTGTTCTCTTTTGTGTGTATTTGTAACTTTGTACATTTTATGAGTCTTTATTTGGGCCCCTACTAGATTTTTATACGTATTTGTAATAAACACTATTTTGTACACTTATTATGTTTTTAACTTTTGGCCCTCTATTAGTTTTCTAAACTTCCTTAGGAGGTTTGTGCCGTGTTAGTTTAGATTCCCCCCCCCCTCTTTTTTTGGGTGGATTACATTTTATGGCACACATGGCCCAGCCCGACAAAGTGACATTTATGTCAGATCCAGCCATCATAACAAATGAAATTGACACCTTTACTCTATCAGGTGAAGAGCATCTTTCCCATGCTCTTCCAGTCTCTGGGATGCCAACTAAGACTTCCAAAATCCCCCAAAGAACTGTTGAAACCAGGGCTTTTTTTCCTGAGGGAACACACTAGAACAGAGTTCCTGAACCTCTTTGACAAAATACTTTTTAAAATGTTTAAAACTTCATGAGTTTACAGTACACAGATTGAAAACTTCATTTCCCTCTTGAGGGTCCTGGCACCTCACCCCCAATCCCACCACCAAAAGCCCTAGTTGAAACCAATAGGATCTATTATTCTGCAGCACTCCTAACTGGTCCAACATCCTTTTGGAATGAGCCATTCACACTAATGTCTTCAGCAGATAGCAAGTTGACAACTGCGACTGTTATTATTCAACACCCCCCCCCCCCCCCCCCCCC
>NW_015169817.1:158094-175989 GCF_001447785.1 Gekko japonicus | reverse complement strand
AAAACCCCCCCCCCTTTTGCCCCCCCCCCCCCAAGCACCAAGAATGCAGAGCATCACTTGCCCCAGAGCCCCTAGCTATACCTTGTGGCTAATAGCCACTGATGGACCTCTGGTGGGGTGTCACGTGATACTGCCACCACTCTGGTTTTAGGATCCCTTGAGGAGGCCTAGAGCACCCTCCCAAGACCTTCAGACCTCCCTTGTTTGGCCAAAATAAGCGTGAGGACCAGGCAGAGTAAACAACAAGGAAAAGGCTTATTTTTACAGGAGATCAGTCCAATATGGGAAACAAAAAAGGTGCAAGGACAATATCAGTAAGGGGTGAAAAGAAAAGAAACCAAATGCTTTAACACGTCCAAACTTACTGTCCCTAGCTCGCTGTCTCAAGTGGGCCTCAGTCTGCTCACCTTTCCTCTCAGGATGAGGGTCTCTTCCTTGTCACAGCCTTCCTTCTGGCTCTGCTCTCTTGGAAGAAAGAACAGCTCTTCTTCTGTACCAGCTCTTTTGTTATAAGTCCACTTTCTCTGTGATTGGCTAAAATTGGTGCCAAAGCCTCTCAGGGGCTTCTGGGAGTTGTAGGCCTGGCCTCCTCCCACTGCTACTCAGGCTCCCGGGGCCCGCCAGGCCTTTGCTTGCACAGCGCAGATCATGACACCCCCTTATCAACTGACCAGTGACTTGCACAGGACAGGAAAGCAAACCATGCATAAGATCTTTTTCATGTGTGAAGCCCAATACAAAGTAAGGCCCATTCTTGGAAAAGAATTGGGAAGCTCACTTCCTCATGAGCTCTGTCCACGCATTATATTGCCGTAGAACTTTGCATCAGGAACAGTACATTGATATTGCAATTTTTTATCTCTTAGAAATAATGATTACATAATTGCACTCCTCTGGCTGGCTTTTTTTTGTGTACCACCACCAGGCTCGTAGCTACAGTGGGGCATTTTGGGGCCTGGCCCCCTGACTCCCTGCCAAGGTCCCACGACTTTCATCCAGCCCTCAGCCCCCATGGCTCTCTGGGCCGCCCAGAGGACTCCCTACCACCTCCCTTTCCCCAAGTGCGGCTTGCTTTCCCACGTAGGCAGGCAGAGTGCGAACACTGCAAAAGTGAGTTTTAATTTTTTTAATTTTATGTTATATTGTGACGTCAGTGCCCCCTGACTTATTTAAAGCCCCCCAAATTATAACATCCTGGCTACGAGCCTGACCACCACTATGGTAATAGGTGTTCACCTTTTGTTTGTGATATAGGTATCCTGCCAACTTACTATCAAAATATAGTTCTAGTGCATTAGTCAGCTGCTGAAGAAAGCATGTTGATATATTGATGGAAGTCTAGGAGCAAATATTTAATCACAAATACTGAGGGTGATTTCACACTAGAGCTGCCTCGATGTTGCGCCGCCGTTTGCCCTGATACTATTGGTCAATTCCACACCCGAAGCCACAGGGCTGCATTTTGACCCTCGGCTTCACCAGATTTCCCCCACAGTTTCGTGACCCTGTTTTTTGAGGATCACGAAATTGTGGAGGAAATCGGGCAAAGCCGCAGGACAAATGCAGCCCCGCAGCTTCGGGTGTGAAACTGACCAATAGTATCAGGGCAAACGACGGCGCAACGTCGAGGCAGCTCTAGTACAAAATCAGCCTGAGATTCAAAACAAAAAAACCCCAGATAGGCCATGGGGAATAGTATGTATGAACAAAACCCAAGCCGGCTCGCGGGGAGGGCGGGGTATAAATGCAATAAATAAATAAATAAATATTATAGGTCTTAACTCTTTCTCTCAAGGGCAGTTCTTGAAAGAGCTCTCTCAGCCCCACCTACCTCACAGGGGGAGGGAAAAGAGATTGTAAGCTGCTCTGAGACTCCTTCAGGTAGTGAAGGGTGGGGTATAAATCCAATCTCCTCCTCCTCCTCCCTCTTATTCACCATGACATTCACTGGAATCAACATCCCAATGAAATACAGCACGCAAGGACTCCTTAACCTCCTTAAACTCCTTAACCTCTCTTCTCCATAAGTAATTAAGCAACCGTATCAGAATTAAACACACGCAACCACAATTCATGCCTGATGACTGCAGTTCAAAATGAGCTGACAACGATCCCAGGTGACTTCATATATATAAAAGGATGTCAACATGAAACAGAGACAAGTGGCAATAATCTGGAAGGAAGGAAAGCCACTATAGGAAGAACATTCAGCCCATCACAGAGAAAAAGAAACACGGACCATGTCGGGAATACAGGCAGTTCTGATTACCTTGCTGCTGTGTCTCCTGATTCTGCTCTTTCTGAAACAACTCCGTTCGCGCAGGTCCTACCCTCCTGGGCCTCTTCGGCTTCCTCTCATCGGAAGCCTTTGGAAATTAGGATTCAGGCTCTCCAAAGATACTTTCATTAAGGTATGTCATTCCATGTAACTAGACGATGTGGTGAAAAGAAGTGAGGACTATTTTTAGTCATTTTCTGGCTGGGCTTTAAACAGGTTGTTTGACATTATTTCATCGTCATGGGTGCAATTTCACATAGAGCCATAGAATCACCGAGTTGGAAGGGGCCGTGGAGGCCATGTAGTCCAACCCCCTGCTCAGTGCAGGATCAGCCTAGAGCATCCCTGACAAGTGTTTGTTTGGGTTAGTGGTTAAGTGTGCAGTTAAGTGTGTAGTGGTTAAGTGTGCGGACTCTAATCTGGGAGAACCGGGTTTGATTCCCCACTCCTCCACTTCCACCTGCTGGATGACCTTGGGCAAGCTATGGTTCTGGCACAGCTGTTCTTGAAAAAGAGCAGTTTCTGTCAAGAGCTCTCTCAGCCCCACCTACCTCCCAGGGTGTCTGGTGTGGGGAGGGGAAGGGAAAGGAGTTTGTAAGCCGCTCTGAGACTCCCTTGGGTAGTGAAGGGCCATGGGGTATAAATCCAATCTCTTCTTCTGTTCTTCTTCATCCAGCCGCTGCTTAAAGACTGTCAGTGAGGGGGAGCTTACCACCTCCCGAGGCAGCTGATTCCACTCTTGCACAACTCTGACTGTAGAAACGTTTTCCCTAAGATCCAGCTGGTACCTTCCTGCCCTTAATTTAAACCCATCCTTGCGAGTCCTCTCCTCTGCTGCCAACAGGAACAGCTCCCTGCCCTCCTCTGAGTGTCCCCCCTCAACCTCCTGTTCTCCAGACTAAACATTCCCAAGTCCCTCAGCCTTTCCTCATAGGGCTTGGTTCAAGAGCTGCACAGAGCTCACTTAAAGAAAATTTTTAGAGCTCTTACCAAGGAAAGCTGCTCTGCCCTCTCTTTGAAGAGGATGTCTGCAAAATATTCTCCACACCAGAGGTTTCAAACTCAATTGTTACAAAGGCCGAATCTGACATAAATGGGACTTTGTCGGGCCGGGCTATAAATATTTTCCAAACCTTCAGGTGGGGCCTGGAGATCTCCTGGAATCACAAGTGTCCTTCAGATGACAGAGCTTGGCTCCCCTTGAGAAAATGGCTCCTTTGGAGGATGGGGTGCATGGAGTTAGTCCTTGCTGACATCCCACCCCCTCCCCTAATTTTGTCACCCCCAGGCCCCTCACCCCAAATCTCCTGGTATTTCCCAACCCAGAGCTGGCAAATAAGGGCGCTTTCACACATGCAGAAATGCAATTTCAGTCCTCTTCAGCTACCATTTGTAAGTGGATTTTGCCATTTCATGCAGTAAAATCCAGTTGCAAAATGTATTGAGAGTGTGGGTAAAAGCACCACTATAGAAGCGGGGGACTACAAAATTTGCGGAGGGGAGGAATCCCATATCCTCTCCCATTGCTGAACCTTCCCCAGCCTAACCACCCACCCTGAAGCCTGGGGATGGCAGTGTCTCAGCCCGTGCAGAGAATGCTAGTTTACTTTCCCCAGACTGCTCTCATGGTCAATACTCTGAACCTAAGACCCAAGGGAAAACGTGAAATGGCTGGGCATTGTAAGCTTCCCTCCCATGTGGAAAGCTAGTCTCAGCGAGGCTGATAAAAGGTAACACAGTAGGACCATATATGGTCTAATTATCTTTTTTAAACCAACGCACTGAACATTAAACTCCAAAATTTTAAAATATATTCATGATGGTACTGAACACCTGAGTCAGATTGAGGTGACGAGAGAGGAGGTCCTAAAACTGATAGACAACTTAAAAACTGATAAATCACCAGGCCCAGATGGCATACATCCAAGAGTTCTGAAAGAACTCAAATGTGAACTTGTGGATCTCCTGAAAAAAATATGTAATCTTTCCTTAAAATCTGCCTCCATTCCTGAGGATTGGAAGGTAGCTAATGTCACTCCCATCTTTAAAAAGGGTTCCAGAGGAGATCAGGGAAATTACAGGCCAGTCAGTCTGATGTCAATACCTGGTAAATTGGTGGAAACCATTATTAAGGAAAGAATTAGTAGGCACATAGATGAACAAAACCTATTGAGGCAGACTCAGCACGGTTTCTGTAAAGGAATATCTTGTCTCACTAACCTGTTAGTGTTCTTTGAGGGGGTGAACAAACATGTGGACAAGGGGGATCCAATAGATATTGTTTACCTTGACTTCCAGAAAGCTTTTGATAAAGTTCCTCATCAAAGGCTCCTAAGTAAGCTCAAAAATCATGGGATAAAAGGACAAGTCCTTTTATGGATCAAAAACTGGCTAATTCATAGAAAACAGAGAGTGAGTATAAATGGGCAATTTTCTCAGTGGAGGGTGGTAAGCAGTGGGGTACCGCAGGGATCAGTACTTGGTCCACTGCTTTTTAACTTGTTTATTAATGATTTGGAGATGGGAGTAAGCAGTGAAGTGGCTAAATTTGCGGATGATACAAAGTTGTTCAGGGTGGTGAAAACCAGTGAGGATTGTGAGGCACTCCAAAGGGATCTGTCAAAGATGGGCAAGTGGGCGTCAACATGGCAAATGGGGTTCAATGTGGCCAAGTGCAAGGTGATGCACATTGGAGCCAAAAATCCTAAATATAAATACACATTGATGGGGTCTGAACTGGCAGAGACAGATCAAGAGAGAGATCTTGGAGTTGTAGTAGATAACTCACTGAAAATGTCGAGACAGTGTGTGACTGCAATAAAGAAGGCCAATGCTATGCTGGGGATTATTAGGAAGGGTATTGAAAACAGATCAGCCAATATCATAATGCCCCTATATAAATCAATGGTGAGACCTCATTTGGAATACTGTGTGCAGTTCTGGGCACCACACCTTAAAAAGGATATTATAGCTTTGGAAAAAGTGCAGAAAAGGGCAACTCGAATGATAAAAGGGTTGGAACACTTTCCCTATGAGGAAAGGTTAAGGCGCTTAGGGCTCTTTAGCTTGGAGAAACGACGACTGAGGGGTGACATGATTGAGGTTTATAAGATTATGCATGGGAAAGAGCAGGTAGAGAAAGAGGTACTTTTCTCCCTTTCTCACAATACAAGAACCCGTGGGCACTCCATGAAATTGCTGAGCGGTCGGGTTAGAACGGATAAAAGGAAGTACTTCTTCACCCAAAGAGTGATTAACACATGGAATTCACTGCCACAGGAAGTGGTGGGTGCTACAAGCATGGACGGCTTCAAAAGGGAATTAGATAAGCATATGGAGCAGAGGTCCATCAGTGGCTATTAGCCACAAGGTATAGATAGGGGCTCTGGGGCAAGTGATGCTCTGTCCTCTTGGTGCTTGGGGGGGGGTCAACAGTGGGAGGGCTTCTAATGTCCTGGCCCCACTGGTGGACCTCCTGATGGCACCTGGTATTTCTGGCCACTGTGTGACACAGAGTGTTGGACGGGATGGGCCTTTGGCTTGATCCAACATTGGCATCTCTTATGTTCTTATGAGGTCACCTGGTATTTTTGGCCACTGTGTGACACAGAGTTTTGGACTGGATCGGCCATTGGCCTGATCCAAGATTGGCCAGTTTGGTGTAGTGGTTAAGTGCGCAGACTCTAATCTGGGAGAACCGGGTTTGTTTCCCTCTCCTCCACATGCACCTGGCTGGATGACCTTGGGCAAGCCATAACTCTGGTCAGAGCTGTTCTTGAAAAAGAGCAGTTTCTGTCAGAGTTCTCTCAGCCCCACCTACCTCACAGGGTGTCTGTTGTGGGGAGGGGAGGGGAAAGGTGTTTGTAAGCCACTCTGAGACACCTTCGGGTAGTGAAGGGCGGGGTATAAATCCAATCTCTTCTTCTTCTTCTTCTCTTATGTTCTTATGTCTACTCAGAGTTGGCAGCAGCCCCGTAGCTAGGGATTTTGGGGGGAGGGGGTCTTGAGGGGGTAATTAAATCCAAGGCTCCAGGGCAAGGGGGGGTTCTGCCCCGGGACTGCAGCTTCCCCTCCACAAGGGCAAGCCTTCCCTGGAGCATCTGGCTCTCCCCCTCTCTGAGAAGCTCCACCGCCCCTTCCCATTTCAACCCTCAGCTCCCTCCCAGGGCTGGGAGAGGTGAGGCGTGGGTTGAGCGGGCTGGCCACGGAGGTGCCATATGCGGGCTCAGCATGCTGGAGCACAGCTGGGTCAGAGGAGGTGCTTGCCTGCCTCCTTGCCTTGCCTGGGCTTTACCATTCATGCTTGCTGCTTGGGTGGCTCTCTCAGCCTCACCTTGATGCCACCGCTACTGGTATCTCCGCCTCTGAAATCACTGCCCTTGTCCTCCTCGTAGATAGGCTGACAGGCAATCAGGGGGAGGGGGCTGGGGGGAGATGGGCCCATAAAAACTGCTAGAGGGGGCGGGTCCTGTTGGCCCCACGGTAGCTACGGGCCTGGTGTGGCAGTGGCTCTCCAGGGTCTCAGGCTGAAGTCTTTCTCATAATAAGCCACAGCCTGGTTCTTTTAACTGGAGGTGCTAGGGATAGAACCCTGCATGCCAAGCAGAGGCTCTTCAATGGAGCCATGACCTGCGTAGCCCAGGCAAAAACCGAATGCTAACTAAACAAACACTACCCCCAAGAAGAATGGAGGGACAGGAAGAAGAAGAAGAAGAAGAAGAAGAAGAAGAAGAAGAAGAAGAAGAAGAAGAAGAAGAAGAAGAAGAAGAAGAGGAGATTGGATTTATACCCCGCCCTTCACTTGGGAGTCTCAGAGCGGTTTACAGACTCCTTTCCCTTCCCCTCCCCACAACAGACACCCTGTGAGGTGGGTGGGGCTGAGAGAACTCTGACACAAACTGCCCTTTTTCAAGGACAGCTGTGCCAGAGCTTGTGACTGACCCAAAGTCACATCAGCAGGTGCAAGTGGAGGAGTGGGGAATCAAACCCGGTTCTCCCAGATTAGAGTCCGCACACTTAACCACTACACCAAACTAGTGATAACCCAGAACTCTAGCAAACCTAGGTGGCTCCTGTGTCTAGCTCAATAAACAGAAGAGAAAAGCCCCCATCAAGATGAAAAACAATATTTGCAGCCAAACACACTTCCCCTCACACAGCAGACTTAAAGAAGTAAACAGCCCCAACGTACTCACATTGCTGCAGCCTCAAGCTCAATTAACACAACAGAAAACCACCCCGAAGCACAGCAACAAACTCCCCCTCACCACCACCACAGCAGTCTTAAAGAATAAACAGCTCTAGCAGACTCACTGGCTGCAGCCTCAAGCTCAATTAACACAACAGAAAACTAACCGGAAGCACAGCAATGTTAACGATCAAGCTCCCTCCCCCTTTACACAGCAGACTTAAAGAAATAAACAGCTCTAGCTGATCCATGTGGCTGGGAACTGGGAAGCTCAGAAGCCCCTCCCTCTACTCCCTGCTCTCAGCGGCAGCTCAGAAGGTTGGGAATGGGCAGGGGAAAGATGGAGGGGAGAGAAGAGAGCCACAGGCTGGATTAAAGCCCTAGGTAGACTAGTTTCAGCCCACAGGCCTTTTCTGTGGCGGCCCCTAACTGGTGGAACGAACTCCTGGAAGACATTACGGCCTTGTGGGACCTTTTGCAGTTCCGCAGGGCCTGTAAAACGGAGCTCTTCCACCAGGCTTTCAAATTGGGTGCCACCTTTAACATCATGGCCCTGGCCCAAACATTAACATCATCCCCGGTGGGGGAGGTGTTAGCCGACGAACGGAAGGTCCAGCGTGTGAGATCAAAAGTCTAGAGCGATCTATTCGGCATCATGGCCTGTAATGGGCCATTCTGACGAGGTGGTGGCAGTGTTGCGTAGCAAATGAGAAAGCTGACGACATCAAGCCACGCCGAGGAAGAATGCCGTTGGAACATGTCTGAAGCTTACAGCTGGATAAACTCCCCGTCGGCTGCAAAATGTGTGCGATTTAAAGATATATGTTGTCCTCCCTTACCCCTATCATTGTTAGTCACTTGTGAATACATGAGTAACTGTAATTCGCTCAGAGCCAGCAGCTCTGCAAGGATTGAGAGATTAATAAATCAAAAGATTATTATTATTATAATCATCATCATCATCATCATCATTATTATCATTATTATCATCATTATCACCAACCTGATGACCAACAGCCTGGCAGGAGCCTGGACCAAGGGGTGGGCAGCCATTCAAATGCTGATAGAACGCTGCCATCTTTTATTATATCTATGTTCTGAGTAGATATGGTTTTACGTACTGTGATTTTAACTTAATTTTGTTTACGGCATATTCTGGAATTTTAACGTATATATTTATATGTGTGATCTGTAAGCCGCCCTGAGCTTGCTACGGCAAGGAGGGCGGGATAAAAATTGAACAAATAAAAAAAAACAACCTGTTTTCTTTGGTGGTGATCTCTGTTTGTTGTTGTTCAGTCCGACTCTTTGCGACCCCATGGACCATCTCCCGCCAGGCCCTCCTGTCTTCCACCGTCTTCTGAAGTTGGCTCAATTTCATGTTCATTGCATCGATGACACTGTCTAACCATCTCATCCTTTGCCGTCCCCGTCTTCTTTGACCTTCAATCTTTCCCAGCATCAGGGTCTTCTCCAGTGAGTGCTCCCTTCTCATTGAGTGGCCAAAGTATTTGAGCTTCAGTTTCATTATCTGGCCTTCCAGGGAACAGTAAGGGTTGATTTCTTTTAGGATTGACTGATTCGATCTCCTTGCAGTCCAAGGGACTCTCAAGAGTCTTCTCCAGCACCATAGTTCAAAAGAATCTATTCTTCAGCACTCGGCCTTCCTTATAGTCCAACTCTCGCAGCCATACATGACTACTGGGAATACCATTGCTTTGACCATGCGGACTTTTGTTGGCAGGGTGATGTCTCTACTTTTTATCATGCTGTTTAGGTTCGCCATCGCTTTCCTCCCAAGGAGCAGGCGTCTTTTAATTTCATGGCTGCAGTCACAGTCTGCGGTGATTTGATGACTAGGGAGCCATGTACCTGATGTTATCTGCAGGTCGTCTTGAAGAAACAGGCTCTGAAGAACTGCTCTTCCAAAAGCAGCATCAGTTTTAGCACAGTGCATCACCACCAGGAACTTCTCAAAGGCTGAAGTCAGTGAACCAATAGCAGACCTGCAGAGATATGTCACCAAGTATCTGGAGAAAGTGGCAGAATCAGGAGCCATAATGACCCTTTCACAGTACTAGCTTGCTTGATACGTTCGCATCAAACTTTAAAGCCAGGCATCTTTCCCGGCATTTGAAAGACATGTTTGCACTCACTGGAGAAAACCCTGATGCTGGGAAAGATTGAAGGTCAAAGAAGACGAGGGCGGCAAAGGATGAGATGGTTAGACAGTGTCATAGATGCAACGAACATGAAATTGAGCAAACTTCAGAGGACGACAGGAAGGCCTGGCGTGATCTGGTCTATGGGGTCGCAAAGAGTTGGACTTGACTGTGCGACTGAACAATAACAAGGTCTGGAGTAGCAAAAAAAAGATTTATTTTTTAACCTTCCTGAAGTCATAGCACATTGGAGGCAAAATACAAGTCCACTAAGCGACTCCTCTAATGTCCTTCCATTCAGGAAAAATGGAGGGGACACATTCTTAGCTAAAGTCACATAAAGGAGAAAAGTGACATCTGGCATAAGTTTGCATTTGGTATGGTTTTGAAACAAAACTTTCCCGAGGGGTCAGAGGACAATGACTGACCCTCAATGTGTGTGAGAGTAAAGTACCATCAAGCTGTGGGTGACTTATGGTGGCCCTATAGGGTTGCAAAATAGTAAAAGGCCCAGCCTCACCTTTAAGACTAACAAACTTTATTGTAGCATAAGCTTTGGAGCAGGGGTGGCCAAACTGTGGCTCAGGAGCCACTTGCAGCTATTTCATATCTATTGTGCGGCTCCCGGCAGGGCGGCTGGGGAAGCTAGATATCATTAGCAAACAAGTATCGAGCTTCCTGTTGAGGTTAGAGCCCTGCGGGACTTGTCACAGTTCCGCAGGGCCGTGAAAACAGAACTTTTCAGGCAGGCGTTCCGATAGGAGAGATGTCTTACCAGCAGCGCCCTCTGTGAACTCCGATCCAATACGACCTAACGAGGGGGCACCGCTGAATGTGTCCTTAAACTGCACTTTAGTTTTATCGCCATCTAATGAATGTTTTATACTGATTGGCTGTGTTTTAACTGATGCCTTGTATTTATATTTTATTGTGTATGTATACTGCTTGTCAATTTTTGGAAGCCGCCCTGAGCCTGCCTGGCGGGGAGGGCGGGGTAAAAGTGAAATAAATACATAAATAAATATCATTGGACAGATAAATATTATTACCAATATCTGCTCATTTAATAAAAAGCGGTCTCATTTTTTGGGCAGTCTCATCTGATAAAAGGCAAATTTGCATATTTCCCAGTAAAAACGTGACGTATTTGTTCAAGTCTTGCGGCTCTCAAACATCTGACGTTTATCCTATGTGACTCTTACATTAAGCAAGTTTGGCCACCTCCTTTCTCCAAGGTCAGGGACAGAGGGTGGCACTAGAGGGGAGGGTTTCACCACCATACCCACTGGTATGTGGATTCCCCCTGGGGGCTATCCTCTCCCCAATGTTATTCAATTTCTTTATGCACCCCCTTGCCCTGCTGGGACAGAATCTGCTGATGAGCGGTTGGTCGGTGGCCACCCCAGAAAATCTGGCCAGGGGTTTGGAGGCCGTGGTTGGTGAGTTAAAACAGAGCAGGCTGAAACTAAGTCCATCAAAGACAGAGGTCCTGTGGTTGGGCTGGGGGTGGTGCTGGGACTGCTCGCCAACTCCCCTCTCTTGATGGGGTGCCATTAACAGTGGGACCATCGTCAAGAGCTTGGGAGTGATCCGGGATGCCTCCCTTTCAATGGAGGCCCAGGTCACAAAGGTGATTAAGCTGGCGTTTTTCCACCTTTGCCCGGTTAAATAGTTGGTCCCGTACCTGTCGCCCTCTGACCTCGCCACAGTGATCCATGCAACAGTCAACTCCAGGCTGCATTACTGTAACTCACTCTACATAGGGCTTCCCTCAAGGTTGATCCAGAAAATGCAACTGGTCAGTTTGGAGAAAGTCGCCAGATTGCTCGTATCTGTGCGTCCAACCACATGTCTCCTGGATCGTGCCCTTCTTGGCTCATTAAGGCGGGCCATGAGGGGTTTCGAGGTGCCATACGGGAGATTGTTAACAAGTCCCTCACTAAGGGACGGTTCCCTGAGGCACTTAAGGAGGCGATGGTCCGCCCTCTCCTGAAAAAAACAACTCTGGACTCGGCCGAATTGGCCAACTATCGGCCGGTGTCTAACTTGCCCTATTTGGGCAAGCTGATCGAGAGGGTGGTGGCGACACAGCTGCAGAGCTTTCTGGAGGACACTTCTGTCCTGGATCCATTTCAGTCTGGCCTTCACCCTGGCCATGGGACGGAGACGGCACTGGTTGCCCTTACTGACGAACTCCGGAGGCATCTGGATCGAGGCGGTGTGGCGGCACTGGTGTTGTTAGACCTGTCGGCTGCGTTTGACACGGTCGACCACCAGCTGCTGATCCACCGCCTCGCCAACATGGGGATACAGGGGCTTGCTCTTCAGTGGCTCGCCTCCTTCCTCCAAGGTCGGGGACAGAGGGTGGTGATAGGGGAACAGCAGTCCCGGAGGCATCCACTTGAATGCAGTGTGCCTCAGGGGGCAGTGCTTTCCCCGATGTTGTTTAACATCTTCATGCGCCCCCTCGCCCAGATTGCCAGGAGGTATGGGCTGGGTTGTCATCAGTATGCAGATGACACCCAGCTCTATCTGATGTTGGGTGGCCGGTCGGGCTCCGACCCGGAAGATCTGAACCAGGGAGTACAAGCCGTGGCTGGGTGGCTCAGGCTGAGCCAGTTGAAATTATATGGCCTATATATGGCCCTATATGGCCAGTGAAGACGGAGGTCCTGGGCCTAAGCCGGAACGGTACGGGGTTGGGGCTCCCTCTCCCGACCTTTGATGGGGTGCCTTTGGTGCCAGCGTCGGAGGTTAGGAGTTTGGGAGTGCTCTTGGATTCCTCCTTAACTATGGAGGCCCAGGTAGCAGCCACTGCCAGATCTGCTTTCTACCATCTGAGGCAGGTTCGGCAGTTGGCTCCCTTTCTCGACCGTGACGACCTGGCTACAATGATCCATGTGACGGTCACCTAAGGTTAGACTACTGTAACGCTCTCTACATGGGGCTGCCTTTGTTGCTGATCCAGAAGCTGCAGCTAGTGCAGAATGCGGCGGCCAGGTTGCTGTTGGGCCTCCCCAAGTGGGAGCACATCCAACCTGGGTTGAAGGCGCTGCACTGGCTGCCAATAGCATACCGAATCTGCTTCAAAGTGCTGGTACTTACCTTTAAAGCCCTATATGGCCAGGGTCCGACCTACCTGAGGGGACTGCCTTTCCCCATATATACCCCCAAGAGCACTTCGATCGGGGACCCAAAACCACTTGGTGATTCCAGGTCCCCGAGAGGTAAAACTTGCTGCGACCAGGGCTAGATCCTTTTCAGTGGCGGCCCCTACCTGGTGGAACGAGCTCCCGGAGGAGATCAGGGCACTGCGGGATCCTATGCAGTTCCACAGGGCCTGCAAGACGGAGCTCTTCCGCCAGGCTTTCACATAGGGGCCGCCGCTGCCACCACCACCAACGGTGGCAATACCATCGGGTCGCGGGATCGCCCTGGGAAGCCCAGCCACATGTGACATTAACAACGTGGATTGGTATGAATGATCAACTGGACAGTGAGACCCCAATGGGGCTGGTTTGAAGATAACCACTCAAGACCATCTTGATTGAAAGCACTTTATTATTATTGTCATTAGTGTTATTATTGTTATAATTGTGAATTTATTGTTTTATTGGGTTCTATATATGGGCTTGTGCCCCTTGTAAGCCGCCCTGAGCCCGCTTGCGGGGAGGGCGGGGTAAAATGCTTAAAATAAATAAATATAAATATAAATATATGCAGCTGCAAGGGTGTTGACAAGAACACCCTTTAGAACACATATCAAACTGGTGCTTTATCAGCTGCACTGGCTGCAGATTTAGGACTGGATTTAAGTTCATGGTTTTGCTGACCCTCAAATCCCTTAATGATCAGGGACCAGCATACCTTCGAAACCACCTGTCCTGATATGTCCCCTGTAGAGCGTTATGCTCAAGTGATCAAAATCTGCTGGTGGTTCCTGGCCCAAAGAGCATCTGGCTGTCCTCAACCAGGGCCTTTTTGGCCCCAGCTCAGCCTGGTGGAACACTCTTCCAGGAGAGATTGGGGTCCTGTGGGATCTGGTACAATTCCTCATGGCCTACTATTGTGTAGTGGGTTAACCGCATGGCAAGGCTGCTGCGGTTCGCGTATTATTCTGCACGCTTACTGCTACACAACAAAGACCAGGGGAAAACGGCCCGTGGGCCAACTATATACACATATGGGGACACCCCCTAAGTCCCATTGGTGGGTTTGAATCTCCTGCCAACGTCCCATTGGTCCCTCGGTGGAGAGACCAGGAGCCTTGTCCCATTGTTCCTCCAGAGTCAAGCTCTGGGGTATTCGCTGACCTCTGGTGGCAGTCAGCGGACACAACACCTACAAAACAAAGTTGTTCTGCCAGGCCTATGGTTGAGGGCAGTACCGGGCCCCTAGCTGGTAGGTTACAGCTAGAGTCTGGCCTCCCCGTTCTTAACTTCCCCCCTGCTTTCCCTCCCTTCTTCCCTTCTCAGTCGTTCTGTATATTTCCCCCCCCCCCCTATGAATGTTACAACTTCTTCACCTGGAAATCTGTGACATTTTGGTGTTTTGTTTTTTTTTATAAATTTATTTATATTTTTCCAACAAAAAAGAAATTCAGTTTCATTTCTTTTATACATATCATTTTCCGGAGTGTTCGTTATACATTTTTTTCAAACCACTTATATACTTTAAACCATTTTTTCTTATAAATGTTATCATCTCTTCCTGCTAATCTGTCCATTTCTGCTATTTCGAATATTTTTTCCAATATTTCCTCTTTTTTAGGTAGCATATCTGATTTCCATTTTTTTGCTATGAGAATTCTGCTTGTCGTGAGGATATATAACATAATACATTTATCATCTTTACCTATTTTATCTGGCAGCATATTAAGCAAATAACTTTCAGGTATGAGCTGCAGCTCTACTTCTAAGATCTCTTTTATCATTTTTTTTACCATTTTCCAGAAATTTATTATTTTATCACACCTCCACCATATATGATGTACTATCCTATCCTATCAGACATTTTGGTGTTTTTTGACATCATTTTAAGCCCCATCAATTTGACAGTCCCTCTTCTAATTGCCATCCATATGAAAATCGGAATGTACAAAACAATGCCAAGACCATTCACAGCACTGGAAAGGGAAAAGAACAACAATCCTCCCCCACACACTTCTTCTTAAAGGATCCATTTTAATCCATTTAACATCTCAAACTTCTGGACGTGACAGCTAAGAATATAGAAACAAGCATTATGCTAATGTAGATGAATAGTTCAGATTCAGCGTTTTGGAAAAGGAAGTCAGGGAGGGACAAAAGAGCTCCATACATACTGACTAATTAACAATTTCTCCACATAATTGTGAACTCCTGCCACATGTATACCTATCAGCTGGATCTCATTGCCTGGGCAGTAATGCTTGAATTCTGGGAGAACAGGAAATGTGGAGCTGAAATGGTGTGTTCATTCTTAGTGATATAAACCTTTGTGGACACCTCTTATGAATGATTTTTTCCTCCTATAGATGGAAAGAGGCAACTTTCTCTCTGACAAATTCCAAACTTTAAGGAGTGTGAGACCGATTTCACGCAACAGCTGCGCTGTGGTTGCGCCTCCCTTTGCCCCGCTTCTATTGGTCAATTTTACACCCGAACCCACGCAGCCGCATTTTGACCAGCAGCTTCGCCCAATTTCCCCCGCAGTTTTGTGATCCTGTTTTTTGAGGATTCAGTGCCTTAACCACTTGATACACCAATAGGGAAGCAAGGATCCTAGAGTAGACCAATGGACAGATAAGGACTTGTAAATAGCCTATCGTTGGGAGTGGGTGCGTGTGGGGTGTTACCATTTGCATGCATACAGGGATCATTTCGTAGAAAAAGAGGCACAGGAGCTCATTAGCATAATTCATTAGCATAACTTATTTGCATATGCCACTCCCCCTGACATCACCGGAAGTGTGCCAGAAGGCTACACCCACCACTCAGGCTCCACTGGACTGTTTTGGATTGCTAGCTATTGGGGGTGGGGGAATGTGTAGATCTGTCCTCGCAGAGGAGGGAGAGCTTGTACCTGAATAAAACTTGGTCTTAAAGGTGCCACTGGATTGTTTTGGCCCGGGAGGTGGGGGGGGGGGCTCTGCAGCTTACCTGGCTGCTTCTTGCTCTGACTGAGGGCTGCTGGGAGCAGGGTGTGGGACTTGTTGCATGTGCCCGCCTCTAGGCTCTTTACTGCCGGAGCTCCGCTCCTGGCGGTCCTGCAGGAAATGACCCCTGCATGCATATAACCTGGCTTTGGCCAGGGGCTTTCAGTCTTTCTTTTCTGTCTTGCTGAAATCACTAATAAATATGAGCTGATCACTGAACGCGTTTGAACCCAGTACATTTCACTTTTATTCAATCAGGACTTCCTGTCTCCAGAAGCAGAATCATTCTGGTTCCTTAGAGACGAAGACAGTCAAAGTGCTCTGCATGTGGCAGAATTTCTAGCAGGTGTTGTCAAATCACCTGACAACTTTTGCAGTTTTGTTGTTCAGTCACAAAGTCGAGTCCAACTCTTTGCGACCCCATGGACCAGATCACGCCAGGCCTTCCTGTCTTCCACTGTCCTCTGAAGTTTGCTCAATTTCATGTTCGTTGCATCTATGACACTGTCTAGCCATCTCATCCTTTGCCGTCCCCGTCTTCTTTGACCTTCAATCTTTCCCAGCATCAGGGTCTTCTCCAGTGAGTGCTCTCTTCTCATTTGGTGGCCAAAGTATTTGAGCTTCAGTTTCATTATCTGGCCTTCCAGGGAACAGTAAGGGTTGATTGACTGATTTGATCTTCTTGCAGTCCAAGGGACTCTCATAGTTCAAAAGAATCTATTCTTCAGCGCTCGGCCTTCCTTATAGTCCAACTCTCACAGCCATACATGACTACTTTTGCAGTAGCAACCTTTAAATTCTTCCATAGTTTCCCATGAAACGAGGTTGATTGTGGGATGGGGGTTGGCTGTTTATGACCCTGGTTGCAAAAACAGTAAAAAAGACAACAAGAATAAAAACAGGCAAAGGACCCCATTGATATTTGAGAAGAAACCTGACTGAAGGAACATTCTACAAAGTGGGGAGGCAGCGAAGTACGAAAAATCTTAACGGACCTGTAATTAAAAAAGTCAACATTCACTTGAGGAAGAACAGGAGATTGGATTTATATCCCACCCTTCACTACCCAAAGGAGTCTCAGAGCGGCTTACAAACTCCTTTCCCTTCCCCTCCCCACAACAGACACCCTGTGAGGTAGGTGGGGCTGAGAGAGCTCTGACAGAGACTGCTCTTTTTCAAGAACAGCTCTGACAGAACTATGGCTTGCCCAAGGTCATCCAGCAGGTGCAAGTGGAGGAGTGGGGAATCAAACCCGGTGTAACAGGCCGGATTAACCCCTCGGCCAGAGTAACCCCGAGGTTACAGGCCAGATTCACCTCCCCCTGGGCCAGGCCAAAGTAACCCCGGGGGTTAGTCCAGACGGGGGGTTACTCTGGGCTAGCCCATACTAAATGATCATGCTTGTTTCCAAGATAAAGTGCATGCTCTGTTGTTGACTGCAGATTGAAGCTTGCGGGATAGGTCAACCATTCCATGGAGTGACCAGCTTTTGTGTGGATGAGGATGTCGCAACTCAGCAGATTCGCTGTGGCCATGATCTCTGCATCAGTTGCCCAGACTCCATCATGAGAGATGCCAGAAGTGCTCACATATTCACTCACATTCCGGTTCAAGTAGTCCTGTAGTTTCTCTGTCAAGTCAGTGTTCATGTGGTGGATGACTTTATTTCTAAGAAGGGAGTGGTTGTCCTCTGATCCTGTCAGGATGTAGCTGATGGCCCGGAAGTAGCAGTTCCCATCACCTTTGGTTTTATACGTACGCCGTGGATGCCCAAGCTCCCACAGTACACAACCTTTACAAATGAAAGGCCAAGAGTGGTGCTAAGATACTTTCTTACAGAACTTGGTAGTGGTTTGAAAGTCTTCATCTGCTGGCGTCTCTGTGAGATGTTGATGTCATCATTGTCTGGTCCCTCACGTGGTCTTTTGAGTGTCTTCTGCTTCAGGCTGTCATTTGCAGAGTCACTGTGATAATCATCATGGGACTTGGGTGCCTTCCTTGGCCTGAGTCCTGTGGGTCTCTGGGTCAGGTTATAAGTGGGGTGCCCTCGGTATTGGGGCTTCCCAAGAGTAAAAGGCAGTGCCTCTGGCAACAGAAGGTGGTTCTCTCTGGTTATTGGGGAAGTATCTCT
>NW_015169817.1:157495-157630 GCF_001447785.1 Gekko japonicus | reverse complement strand
AGGATATCTCCGGACACAACCTGGAGGTTGTCAACCCTAATTTTCTAGCTCTTGGAAAGGTAAGTCTCCCTCCATATTTAAAATATCTTACTGTTCCTAGGAACCGCTGAATTTATGCTAAGTAGCCTGAATGTT
>NW_015169817.1:156975-157143 GCF_001447785.1 Gekko japonicus | reverse complement strand
AGAAAGAAAGAAAGAAAGAAAGAAAGAAAGAAAGAAAGAAAGAAAGAAAGAAAGAAAGAAATGTTAGAGCAGAGACAGACAGGTAAGTCACATGAGAAAGCTGATTGACTTCAGTCTTAGAACTCTGCACACATAGAATTTTATTACTTCAACCAGGAAAAAAACCAA
>NW_015169817.1:156671-156826 GCF_001447785.1 Gekko japonicus | reverse complement strand
ATATAATTATTTAAAGCTAAACACTAATGACAACATCAAAATGATCATGCTTGTTTCCAAGATAAAGTGCATGCTCTGTTGTTGACTGCAGATTGAAGCTTGCGGGATAGGTCAACCATTCCATGGAGTGACCAGCTTTTGTGTGGATGAGGATG
>NW_015169817.1:125413-156525 GCF_001447785.1 Gekko japonicus | reverse complement strand
CAGGATGTAGCTGATGGCCCCGAAGTAGCAGTTCCCATCACCTTTGGTTTTATACATACGTCGTGGATGCCCAAGCTCCCTTGTGCGTCCACAGTACACAAGCTTTACAAATGAAAGGCCAAGAGTGGTTCTAAGATGCTTTCTTACAGAACTTGGTAGTGGGTTGAAAGTCTTCATCTGCTGGCGTCTCTGTGAGATGTTGATGTCATCATTGTCTGGTCCCTCACGTGGTCTTTTGAGTGTCTTCTGCTTCAGGCTGTCATTTGCAGAGTCACTAGGATAATCATCATGGGACTTGGGTGCCTTCCTTGGCCTGAGTCCTGTGGGTCTCTGGGTCAGGTTATAAGTGGGGCGCCCTCGGTATTGGGGTTTCCCAAGAGTAAAAGGCAGCGCCTCTGGCAACAGAAGGTGGTTCTCTCTGGTTATTGGGGAAGTATCTCTCTTAGTAGGAAAAGACAGCAGCCCCAGAAAGCAGGCCTGGGGGGTTAATCTGGCCTGGGGGGGTTATTCTAGCCTAGGCCAGAGTAACCCCGGGGTTTCTCTGGCCGGGGGGTGAATGGGGGGGGGGTTATTCTAACCTAGGCCAGAGTAACTCCGGGATTCCTCTGGCCGGGGGGTGAATCTGGCCTGTTACAGCCGGCCAGATTAACCTGGGGTTATTCTAGCCTAGGACAGAATAACCCCTCCGGGGTTATTCTAGGCTAGGACAGAGTAACCCCGGGGTTACTCTGGCCGGGGAGTTAATCTGGCCTGTTACACCGGTTCTCCCAGATTAGAGTCCGCGCACTTAACCACCACTCCATACTGGCTCTTGACATTTGTAGGTAACCCACTCCTGAAGAATGATCTAAATGAGAACCAGAAGGGTTTCAGCTTGTGAGACCTGTGAAGGATTCCAAGTAAATCTCTGTCCAGAACTGTGATGTCGTGTACTCCTGGCCTTGGTGTTGGCTGTGTTCAATAGGGCAGGCACCACAAGCACAGTGATGGTATTCTACCACATCAGATTGATTCCCCATGGTGGGATACCTTCGGCCTCTGCTGCCAAAGGGGGATTTGGCTCAGATCCTACCATGCTCAACAGCAATATGATCATCGTGCAATCATTATGTTATCCAACAAGGGACTAGGTTTCAAATTACAAAATTACTTTCCCCCCCATCCATCATTCATTTGTCATTCATTTGTATCAATTCAATAATACACTAATACATCAATGCATCAATATGCGGATGACACCCAGCTCTATCTGATGTTGGGCGGCCTGTCAGACTCCAGCCCAGAAGATCTGCACCGGGCGTTGCAAGCCGTAGCTGGTTGGCTCCGACTGAGTCAGCTGAGGCGAAACCCGGCTCCTGGGCTTGAGTCGTTGTGGTTTGGGGTTGGAGCTCCCGCTCCCGACCTTCGAGGGGGCGCCTTTGGTGCCAGCGTCGGAGGTTAGGAGTTTAAGAACATAAGAACATAAGAACATAAGAGATGCCAATGTTGGATCAGGCCAAAGGCCCATCCAGTCCAACACTCTGTATCACACAGTGGCCAGAAATACCAGTGCCATCAGGAGGTCCACCAGTGGGGCCAGGACATTAGAAGCCATCCCACTGTTGACCCCCCCCCCAAGCACCAAGAAGACAGAGCATCACTTGCCCCAGAGTCCCTATCTATACCTTGTGGCTAATAGCCACTGATGGACTTTGGGGGTGCTCCTGGACTCCACATTATGTATGGAGGCCCAGGTAGCAGCCACTACCATCTTCGGCTGGCACGGCAGTTGGTTCCCTTTCTCGACCGCGACGACCTAGCCACAGTGATCCATGCGACTGTCACCTCGAGGCTAGACCATTGTAACGCTCTCTACATGGGGCTGCCTTTGTCGCAAATCCGGAAGCTGCAGCTGGTGCAGAATGCTGCAGCCAGGCTGTTGATGGGCCTTCCTAGGGGGGCACACATCCAGCCTCTGCTGAAAGCGCTGCACTGGCTGCCGATAGCATACCGGATTCGCTTCAAAGTGCTGGTTCTCACCTTTAAAGCCCTAGATGGCCAGGGTCCGACATACCTACGGGACCACCTTTCCCCATATGTTCCCCAACGAGCACTACGGTCCGGGACCAAACATCTCCTGGTGGTTCCAGGCCCCAATGAGGCCAGACTAGCGGCGACTAGGGCTAGGGCTTTTTCGGTGGCAGCTCCTACCTGGTGGAATGAGCTCCCAGAGGAGATCACAGTTCCGCAGGGCCTGTAACATGGAGCTCTTCCGCCAAGCGTTTGAGTAGGAGCCGCCACAACTGTTACCATCTGTCTACGACTATTACTATCTGTCCTAGCCCTTTATTACCAACTCGCACTCTGTTCCCTTATTAGATATTGTGGAGAGCACTTATGTTGTATTGAATGTTTTTAAAATGCAATTTTAATGTTTTATATATTGGGCATTGGCCCCGTCTGTACGCCGCCCTGAGCCTGTTCGCAGGGAGGGTGGGTTATAAATTTAAATAAATAAATAAATAATAATTAAATAAATCAATAACGCTCACATGATTTTTTTAAAAAAATATCCCCATTAACATTCATGCATATTACTGTAATGCTGAATCCATTTCAGCTGCAAAACAGCCCCTCCAGAGTAAAAGAGCCAATACAGCCCTAATAAACTATCATCAGGATGCATTTTCCACCCAGGAAGTCTAGCCTTCTAACTACACGCCTTAGCATTAAGTGCCTCATTAACATTCTTATCTCCTCCTAGCATTTCAAAAGCAGTCTCCAAAGGTTGGCTTTCAAAAAAGCACATAGCCTCCAATAGCAAGTTATGAACCACGCCCATCCCACAGCAGCCTAGCAGATGTGAATACGCATAATTAAACCTAATAAGAGTCTAAACAAACGTGCATGCTTTTACACGTCCTAGCCAGTGTTCCCTCTAAGCTGAGCAAGTGTGAGCTGACTCACAGTTTTTTAGCCTCCGGCTCACGCATTTTTATCTCAGCTCAGGAAGGGTGGCTCCAGAGCAAACTAATTGATGCAGCAGCCAAATCACTCGCTCACAACTTTCATGCCAGTAGGTTTGTGAACCCCAAACAGGTCAAACTTTGTGATGAACTTTAGTTCATCAGCTGGTTCTTGCCCATCCCTATGTAGCAGTCAGAGTGCTGGAATGCGATCCGGGAGACCCAGGTTCTAATCTCCATTCTGTCTTAGAAGCTTGCTGGGTGATCCTGTGCCAATCACGTGGTCTCAGCCCTACTTCATAGGATCCTCACCAGGAAGAAAGAAGAAGGAGAAGGAGAAGAAGAAGAGGAGGAGGAGGAGGAGGAGGAGGAGGAGACTGCATTTATAAGTTGTCCTTCACTATCTGAAGGAGTCCCAGAGAGGCTTACAATCAGTGTTCCCTCTAAGGTTGAGTTCGTGTGAGCCGGCTCACAATTTTTTAGCCTTCGGCTCTCACATTTTTGTCTCAGCTCAGGAAGGATGGCTCCAGAGCAAACTAATTTATGCATTCGCCAAATTGCTCACTCACAACTTTAATGCCAGTAGCTCGCAAAGTAGAATTTTTGCTCACAAGACTCCACAGCTTAGAGGGAGCATTGCTTACAATCCCTTTCCCCTCCCCACAACAGACAACCTGTGAGGTAGGTGGGGTGGAGAGAGCTCTTTTGAGACCTGCTCATGAGAGAACAGCTGTGAAAGAACCTGTGACTGACCCGAGGTCACACCGGCAGCTGCATGTGGAGGAGTCAGAACTCAAACCTGGTTCTCCCAGGTTAGAGTCTGCACTCCTAACCGCTACCCCAAACTGGCTTTCATAAGTGAAATGAATTTATAGTTAAGATAAGCCTATAGTGGGATGCTGAGAAAGTAGATTGCACCTCTGGAAAGGAAGGAGAGAAAAATGTAGAAAGGCAGGAATCTGAGATAAGGGCAGGGGTCCTTTCCTGCAGGAGCGCACAGGAGCGGAGCTCCAGCAATAAAAAAGCCCAGGGGGTGGGCACATGCAACAAGCCCCACCCCCTGCTCCCAGCAGCCCTCAGTCAGAGCAAGAAGCAGCCAGGTAAGTGGCAGAGCCCCCCCCCCCACCAGCCCCCCCGTCCCACACAGCCCACGGGCACCCTTCCAGGTTTTATTCAGGCACAAGCTCTCCCTCCTCTGCCACGACAGATCGACGTGCCCCCCCCCCCCCGATATCTAGCAATCCAAAACAGTCCAGGGGCGCCTGAGCGGTGGGTGTTGCCTTCTGACACACTTCCGGTGATGTCAGGGGGTGTGGCATATGCAAATAAGTTGTGCTAATGAGTTATGCTAATGAGCTCCTGCACCTCTTTTTCTACGAAATGACCCCTGGAGAAGGGAAATGGGCAGGGAAGAGAGGGTCGCATGGCCAGGAGCTGAAGAGGCTAAGAAGACTGAACTGCACCTGCGACACTCGGACAAAGTAGCCGACTTTATGTAATGTTTACCTCTTGTCTCTTTTGACACAAATGGCAGCTGGCTGAACAATATGGAAACATTTACACGCTGTGGCTGGGACCTTACCTTGCAATTGTCCTGTCTGGCTATGAAGCAGTGAAGGAAGGGCTGATAAACCATGAAGATGACTTTGCCGATCGGCCGGTGACCCCTTTCGTGAAAGCTATAGGAAAAGAACAGGGTAAGTTGTTGGGAAGCATAAAAGATCGGGGAAACAGTGGCCCCACCTTCTGTGTTGAACTGGGATTCATTTGTCAAAATAATCCAAGCCATATTAATATTTGACCCTCTGTGTGAGTACCTACCCACCGGGCTGCTAGAGGCATGCCAGCGTTAATTACCTGGGAAATAATAACTGAAGATAAGCATATGGAGCAGAGGTCCGTCAGTGGCTATTAGCCACAAGGTATAGGTAGGAACTCTCAGTCTGGGGCAAGGGATGCTCTGTATTCTTGGTGCCTGGGGGGGGCAACAGTGGGAGGACTTCTAGTGTCCTGGCCCCGCTGGTGGACCTCCTGAGGTCACCTGGTACTTTTGGCCCCTGTGTGACACGGAGTGTTGGACGGAATGGGCCACTGGCCTGAACCAACATTAGCTTCTCTTACATTCTTATAGCTGGGGCAAGTGATGCTCTGTAGTCTTGGTGCTGGGGGGGGGGGGCAATAGTGGTAGGGCTTCTAGTGTCCTGGCCCCACTGCTGGACGTCCTGATGGCACCTGGTGTTTTTGGCCACTGTGTGACACAGAGTGTTGGACTGGATGGGCCATTGGCCTGATCCAACATTGGCTTCTCTTATGTTCTTAAGTCAGGGCAGGGTGCTTGGGAGTGCTTTGCGGGAACATCAGGAAAAGTTCCAGGCAGAGTCCAGAAGCTGCAGCTTTGTCTCAACGGAGGCAACAGCTCTTGCAAATCATGGCTGGGGGGGGGAGGTATTGAGTACAAGGGTGGGTAGGGTGGAGGTCCACAGCATGGCTTGGATTATTGTGGGTTTGGTTGATTGTGTGTGTGGCTTTTTTTGTGTCCACTATAAATCTGATGCACAGCTGGTTAGAAGAAGAGAAGAAGAGATTGGATTTATACCCCGCCCTTCACTCAGAGTCTCAGAGCAGTTTACAGTTTCCTTTCCTTCCCCTCCCCACAACAGACACCGTGTGAGGTAGGTGGGTCTCAGAGAGCTCTTTTGAGGACTGCCCTTGAGAGAACAGCTCTGACAGAACTATGGCTTGCCCAAAGTCATCCAGGAGGTGCAAGTGGAGGAGTGGGGAATCAAACCTTGTTCCCCCAGATTGGAGCCTGGGTACACCACCACTACACCGAACTGGTGTAGATCCTCCCACAGGTGGAGAGGGGAACCAGAGTAAGCTACAAAATGTGCCCAGGTGGCCATGGAATCCCTGTAAGATGGGGAGGTGGGAAATATGGTATGTTAGCCTGAGTGTCAGCTACACTACCACTGGGGGGGGGGGTGGAAGCCACTGGGTGAGCATCTCAATGTCCTGGAATGTTCGCTTTCACTTCTGCCACTGAGCCTTATCTAGTGCTTCATGCTCTTCACTCTCCACAGGAACCTTCCCGTTAGTTTGAGCACGCAAGGCTTGCACCTCTGATAGGCTTACTGCCATCATGGCCCCCATCTCTGAATGCAGTATATCTTCCTCACTCCCGCTGGTTGGGTTCACTCTAACACAGAATGTACGCACAGATGGCCTGCCTTGACAGTCTTCGATAACCTCGATCCTTTTGACGGAACGTCGCTGAGACTGATGGTGTGGGACTCTGACACTGTGCCCCTCTTGCCACATAAAGCTGGTACCCAGGCCAGGTTAGGGCCAAAGTTGGCACAGGGCAAATATGGCCCTATCTTTGTGCAGTGCCAACCCGCCCAGCCATGTGCTCAGGACCGCCTCACTGACGCAATCAGCTATCACTTTAGAAACAGTCTAGAGCAGACACGTATCTGCCATCGGAAAGGAAAATGTCTTAATCTCATCACCCCGAGAGTGTCAACGGACCTTCATTCCATTTCTACATCCCCTAATTGCACCTCTGGACTTCGCAAGTCGATCCTGGGACCACCCTGGCCACAGCCGATTGTCGTTGTTTTCTTGAAAACACAGCCATTAATGGAGCCAAGACTCTGCAATCGCCCAATGCCTTGCCAACAAAGGTTTCCTTTCCCCAACCTGGACTTCTTTTGTCCAAAACTCCTCTAGAGCCATTACCAGCCATCCCAGCCCCTCACAGACCATTTCCCCATTGTGCCCCCTGCCCCAAAGGCACAATTTTCCTATTTCAGGACTCCAAACCCAGCCATCTTTGGTTCAGTCTCCTGGAATGCATACTGGCTGGATCCCCCATTTCTTTTGGATCTTCTCAGATGTGCTTGATGGCCAAGCAGCCTGCTTCTCTTCACCACAGACCCTTTGGAAGGTAGCTATAACCTCCCCTAGTTTGGTGTAGTGGTTAAGTGTGCGGACTCTAATCTGGGAGAACTGGGTGTGACTCCCCACTCCTCCACTTGCACCTGCTGGATGACCTTGGGAAAGCCATAGTTCTGGCACAGCTGTTCTTGAAAAAAAGAGCAGTTTCTGCCAGAGCTCTCTCAGCCCCACCTACCTCACAGGGTGTCTGTTGTGGGGAGGGGAAGGGAAAGGAGTTTGTAAGCCGCTCTGAGACTCCTTTGGGTAGTGAAGGGCGGGGTATAAATCCAATCTCCTCCTCCTCCTCTTCTTCTTCTCCTCGCTTCACCCTCTTTTGTCACTGACCTCTATAAGGTCACTTCACCTCTTTATTTCCTAGCTCTCTGGTGTGTGTGTCTGATATTCCATTGGTTAGCTGAAAGTATTAAGGTTATATTTTTAACCCTAATAAAATTTCACAAAAGACATTTCCTGTCTGTTGTCTGTGCAACTCTGAGTGGGTTCTGACTCTGGTATAGTTGGAGTGCGACCCCTAGCTTGCGCACCTATCAAGCAAACCGTCTCTTAGCTAATTCCCCCATCGTAACTCAGACAGAGACCCGGTGTTGTGCCTAACAGGTGGTGGGCAGAGAGTTAGATTTAGGAGGAGATGGGGATATGGACATGCTCGGCCCCCTTCTAATCTTCCCATCCCGAGGTATGATGATGTGCAAACCTGGACGTCTTCACCCCCCTCTTCAAGCTTGATGTTGTGCGATGTCAGATCGATTATGAATAAGGCTGTCTCCCTTGAAGGATTTATTAGAAACTGCAATTTTGATCTGGCGTTCTTGACTGAGATCTGGGTGGACGAGGATGAAGCGGCGGCTCTCGCTCAGCTGACTCCCCCAGGATACTCGGTCCTTTATCAGCCGTGAACGGGAAGATGAGGTGGGGGTGGGGCAGCAATTCTCATTCGAGATACTTTCTCCTTCTAACGGCTTCCTGCACCAAACATTGTTGGCATTGGATGTGTAGGACTGGCGTGGGGTGTCGGGGAGAGGGTGCGTGTCTTGTTGGTTTACCGTCCACCCATTTTAACAGCTGAGGTTGGTAGAGGCAAGGTGGAGTGGGCCTTGCACTTTCCCAAACTGATTGTTTTGGTGGGTTTCAATGTCCACACCGACACTGTCTGGTGCCTCCTTAGACTTTATGACTGCCGTGGCATCCTTAGGATTCCCAGGTTGCATGCTGCAGACAGTTCTGGCAAGGCAAAGGGTTTTTTTAATTTAATTTCCCTCTCCTAAAAAGGAGAGAAGTTTTGCTTTTACAATTCAGAAAATTGGGGAGGGTCTATAGAGGGATAAAGAAAAGTGTTGAGTGATGTTAAGTATTAGTATATTAATCCTTTAGAATTAAAGTTAAAGTCAATAGCTTCTTCTGTACTTGGACGATCCTCTTTTCTTCATTCTTTTTCGAAACCGAACAGTTAACATGTTAGTAATGTTCTTTTGGGATTAGTATTACTTTTAAAACATTATCCGAAATAATCTTTAAACTTTGGGGTCTTTCCCTTTTTTGTCCCTCAAGTTATACTTTGGGCCAGGCGCTCCTTTAACTTCCTCATCCTTCACCTCTCCTTCCGAGCTGCTGTCTTCTCCGCTGGCTCCCGACATCCACTTGGCGAGTTCTGCTTCTTCTTCTGTACTGGCGTGCCTCTTCAAAAAGTCTTGAGCCTTGAAGATAGAGTCTATCTTTTCTCTTCTGTCTTTAAATTTAAAGACCAATCCTTCGGGCACCAACCATCTGTAACTGACTTGATGATTTTGTAAGAACATGGTCAGACCTTTATATTCCTTTCTTTTCATTCTGATTTCAAATGGAACATCTTTCAGAATCCTGATCGGTTGATCTCCAATTTTCAAGGGTGTTGCTGAAACTGCCTTTAAAATCTGATCTCGGAGACGTTGCTTTGTAAATTTCACTACCACTTCCGCTGGCAACTTATTTTTCTTTGTGAAGTTGGAATAGGCTCTATAAGCCAAATCCATCTCTTCTTTTATTTTTTCCGCTTCATTGCCAGTCAGTGGTGCTAAGGCTGTTACCAAAATGTCTCTGAGGTCCTCCTTTTGCAAGGCAAAGGGTTTTTTTTGTAATATTCTGTCATTTTAATTCTTTTCTCTCTCTCCTGCAACTTGGTTCTGCTGTAGTCACCACAACTGGCTGAAGAATTAGAGGTGCTTTCTCACAGTGGACATTCTTGATCATTATGTTGTACATATTAGATTCCATGTCAAAAATGAAGTCAAATGAGGAGGAAGTTCTTGTATTTTATTGTAATGAAATATGGAAAACAGTTAGGCCAAAGGACCCATCAAAACGGACTACTTTCTGCTCAGCATATTCAGGGAATATGCTTCAATTAATAGGAAAACAATTAGACCAAATAGTTAACCATAAATTGACAACTTTCTTCTTTTTCTTCTTCATCTTCTTCTTGAGCATATTCTGAACATATTCAGGAAATACATGATATTTTATACATGGACTGACATCATCATATCATCATCATGGGAATAATATTCAATAAGAACTACAGAATCATGAACTTTGTACCTATTATGTTGTCTTCTAGCAATATCAGACCTACAAGAAGAAAGCCTTCTATATAACAGGCCTTTCTAACATCCTAATAAAATATTACTCAAAGAAGAAGTCTATAAAAACCAGAGAAATATGAATATGAACAATCAAGAAGGAAAAACCTATACATGAAAATCTTTATATTCCCATTCATACCACAATTACGGGTATACGCTGGCAACAAAATACACTTAGCTGTCTTTGTATGCAAATTAGGCCTTTGAGACAACTTTTACAAAAGACAATGAACAGATCAGGTCAGAAGGCAAGTGGAACTGGTCAATATCTGAGACATGTCACTGAACCAGACAGGGGCCCATTCTGCATCTGGCATTCGCTCCATTGTTTTACCAAACCCACACGGGAACAGAAAAAGATGCGGCACAAAGCCACATTCAAATACCCTGGCCCAATGCTGTACTTACTGCAGAGTCACCCCTGAATGGCCATAAGTCTATGCAGACAGTACCATAAAACTGAGAGATCAAAGGAAGAGAAACTGGCATGCAGTGTGGAGGCTACCATAAAATGTGACAATCGAAGAAAGTGAAAGTGGCATGCAATGTAGCAGGGAATTTCTGTTCCAACGTGGGTTTGGTAAAACAGTGGAACAAACGCTAGATGCAGAATGGGCCAGGGACTGGTTCTGTATCAGCATTGCAGCTGTCTGGTTTGTAGAGAAGGGGTAGCTTTTCAATATGTTTTCTAGGCTAAGTTAAACTCTTTTTGAACCGTAATTTCTTTCAGTACTAATTTCTCATTGATTATTCCTGGCCTAGGTATTATATTCTCAAATGGCCACACGTGGAAGCAACAGAGGAAGTTCGGGCTAGCCACCATGCGGAAGCTGGGACTGGGGAAGAAAGGCGTGGAGCACCAAATAGAAGAGGAGGCCCATCAGCTTGTTGAGACTTTTGCATGTGCAAAAGGTATATGATGTCAGGAAACTGGGCTGACCAATGGTTCCTGTAGGCCATTTTTTATTTCTCATTTAACTCTGGATTAATTTACCTGTACACTGGATCATGTCTGGACCAGGATTGCCCAATCTAGCCCAATCTCATCAGATCCCAGAAGTTAAGCAGGGTCAGTCCTTGCTAGCATTTAGATAGGAGACCTCCAAGGAATGCCAGGGTCATGACACAGAGGCAGGAAATGGCAAACTACCTCTGAACGT
Source organism: Gekko japonicus (assembly GCF_001447785.1). NCBI lineage: Eukaryota > Metazoa > Chordata > Lepidosauria > Squamata > Gekkonidae > Gekko > Gekko japonicus. The sequence continues at coordinate 145,845 of NW_015169817.1, read as the reverse complement.
CTTTTGCCTTGGAAACCCTGTGCAGTCGCCATAAGTCAGCACCGCCACACTGGACTATAAATAACCAGTAGCTTAGAAGTTACCATATCAGTTATAAACTAGAATCTCCTGCAAATAAGCTCTGGGGTTAATGGGGTGGGGAACAGGTGGGGAGGCAAGGGGTCTCCAGCATGGTGTAGTGGTTAAGAGTGACTGACTATAATCTGGAGAACCAGGTTCGATTCCTCACTCCTCCACATGAAGCCTGCTGGGTGACCTTGGGTCAGTCACAGTTCTCTCAGAACTCTCTCACCCCTGCTTAAGTACATATAAAAACGAACTTTTCTTCTCTTCCTTCTCCTCCTCCTCTATAGAAGAAGAGAAAAGAAGAAGAAGAGATTCGATTTATATCCCGCCCTTCACTCGGCGTCTCAGAGCATTTTACAAACTCCTTTCTTTTTCCCTCCCCACAACAGACACCCTGCGAGGTCGGTGGGGCTGAGAGAGCTCTTTCCAGAACTGCTCTTGAGAGAACAGCTCTGACAGAACTATTGCTTGCCCAAGGTCATCCTGCAGCTACAAGCGGAGGAGTGGGGAATCAAACCCGGTTCTCCCAGATTAGAGTCCACACCCTTAACCACTACACCAAACTGGCTCCCCTATTGGGGCCCCTCCATTGTCCTCCTGCCTCTCCTGCATGAGAAGCACCAAGCTGTTAAATGTGCCCTCTAGCGTTTTATTGTGATTTCAAAATGATTTTCCTTAGGTCCCTTCAAGAAGATAGTTGACCACAAAAAAGCAACATATGATTTATGAGGTCGGACCATATAAATCAATGGTGTGACCTCATTTGCAATACTGTGTGCAATTCTGGTCACCACACCTTAAAAAGGATATTATAGCTTTGGAAAAAGTGCAGAAAAGGGCAACTCGAATGATAAAAGGGTTGGAACACTTTCCCTATGAGGAAAGGTTAAGGCGCTTAGGGCTCTTTAGCTTGGAGAAAAGACGACTGAGGGGTGACATGATCGAGGTTTATAAGATTATGCATGGGAAAGAGCAGGTAAAGAAAGAGGTACTTTTCTCCCTTTCTCACAATACAAGAACCCGTGGGCACTCCATGAAATTGCTGAGCGGTCGGGTTAGAACGGATAAAAGGAAGTACTTATTCACCCAAAGAGTGATTAACACATGGAATTCACTGCCACAGGAAGCTTCAAGAGGGAATTAGATAAGCATATGGAGCAGAGGTCCATCAGTGGCTATTAGCCACAAGGTATAGATAGGGACTCTGGGGCAAGTGATGCTCTGTCATCTTGGTGCTTGGGGGGGGTCAACAGTGGGAGGGCTTCTAATGTCCTGGCCCCACTGGTGGACCTCCTGATGGCACTGGTATTTCTGGCCACTGTGTGATATTGAGTGTTGGACTGGATGGGCCTTTGGCCTGATCCAACATTGGCATCTCTTATGTTCTTAATTCTCTAAATTAATAAATTGATGATTTCAGAGTGTGACTGTATCAAATTCAACATGGTAAATCATCTGGTTAGAAGGTGGTAAAGGGACCGCAAGCCTAATCTGAAATGGAGTCATTCCAATTCCCTTGTCTCTTCATCGGCTTGAAAGACTGTTTTTGTATCTACCTTTTAAAAAAGTCAACCACCTAACAGCAAATGCCCCAGTGGGCATCTCCACCACATACAGACAAACATAGGTCCAGTCTGCATTGGTATTTCTCACCATTGTGCCAATGATCTCACACCGTCTCACAAATTTCTGTCTGCATTTCATGCCGCACCCGCTCTCCTATTGTTTCATCTCAGCATCGGCTGTCTGCATCATTTTATTACTCCGAGGTCACTACGGCGTCTCACCGCCTTATCTGAATGTGGTTTTAAGGTGGTACAACTGCTTCTCTCCACCGTCGAGCTGCTGTGAGCAAAAAGCAGACAACTGGAGCTGAATTCCCCCCCCCATCTTTTCTAAGGAGATACACAAATTGTCACAAAGGAAATAAGTTAGCTGAAAATCCAGTTGTCTGCATTTAAAAGCAGCCAGGGAACATTTGGGAGGGCAGTCTCCAGAACAACATGCCTGTGTGTTTTGTGGTTTTTACCCATCTCGTTCTGTCTTTCCTCCCCCCTCCCCGGCCAGGTCATCACTTTTACTTTTTTGGGGGGGGTCACAGGTGCTATTTCCTCCCTGCAGTGAAGTAGAGTGCAGGACCCTGCCGGTGCCCCTTGGTGGTCGCTCCTCCCCCCTCTCTCGCATACTCTCCCTAAACAACTTGCATCCTGATGCAGACCGAGGAGAGCTTCATACTGACCCAAATAGGCAGCCGGCGCCACAGCAGCACAGAACTCTGTCTTCTTGGTGCTTTGCTCTGTCTTCTTGGTGCTTTGCTCTGTCTTCTTGGTGCTTGCTCTGTCTTCTTGGTGCTATGCTCTGTCTTCTTGGTGCTTGGGGGGGGTCAACAGTGGGAGGGCTTCTAATGTCCTGGCCCCACTGGTGGACCTCCGGATGGCACCTGGTATTTCTGGCCACTGTGTGACACAGAGTGTTGGACTGGATGGGCCTTTGGCCTGATCCAACATTGGCGTCTCTTATGTTCTTATGTTCTAACAGCTGTACATAGCAAATGCGGATTGGGCCATAGTAGATGCACTCAAACCCCCTCTCTAGCTCTTCTTGTGAGTACAAACACAGAGAGCTTCTCATTCAATCCCCACCCCCAACTGGAGAACTTTTCAGGAGGTGAGGATTCCTGAACCTCCCAAATTCCCCAGAATTGATTCCTGAAATGGTATCAATTCTCTCAACATTTTTCTGAAGAAGTGTGCTTTGCACGTGAAAGCTTACACTTGGAATGAAACTTTGTTGGTCTTTAAAGGTGCCACTGGACTCAAACTTTGTATACGTTGTACATTTCAGAAAATACCTCGATACGCTTTTAAAATATTTTCTAATATATAACCACGTCTTAAGATTGCAAAGGAGTCACTTTCTCCTACCAAACTTCACTAATGACGTTCACTGTGAGTATTCACAGAAGGGGATGAAAATATTAATATTTTGCAACCAACTTTATTTGCAGGGCAACCATTTGACTCTTCAGTGCCCATCACTATTTCCGTCTCCAATGTGATCTGTGCTGTGGCTTTTGGACTTCGGTTTTCAGTTGAAGATAAAGAATTCCTCAAGATGGTGGCAGCCATTGACTGCCTCTCAAAATTTTCAGCTACCATCTTTCAGGATGCAAGTAATTTTCTTTTCTTTTTCCCCCTATTAGGTCAGAATGGTGTTTGCGTGTGTAAAATATCATTGAGGCAAGTGATTGAGCTGCGGTGGTTTGCCATTGCCTTGCTCTGCAAAGTCTTCCTAGGCGGTCTCCCATCTAAGTACCGACCCTGATTAGCTTCTGAGAACTAACAAGATCAGGCTGTACCTGATCACTGGCACTCTTTAAGCAGTGTCTGGACAAACACTTGTCAGGGATGCTCTAGGCTGCATTGAGCAGGGGGTTGGACTAGATGGCCTGTATGCCCCCTTTCAACTCTGTGATTCTATGATACCATATCGTTCCACATCCCTGGGCAGATAGCTATCTCCCAGAATTCATTTACTTTCAGCTTCAACAGGAATACTTGATTAGGAGTGCAGAAGAATTTCGGATTCATTAGCTGAGTCAAACTTCATAGAATCGTAGAGTTGGAAGGGACCTCCAGGGTTATCTAATAAAGGTAAAGGTAAAGATTTCCCTTGCTCGAAAGCCAGTCAAATCTGACTCTAGGGATGCGATGCTCATCTCTGTTTCCAAGCCGAAGAGCCAGCGCTGTCTGAAGACGTCTCCGTGGTCATGTGGCTGGCATGACTAGACGCCGAGGTGCATAGAACGCTATTACCTTCCCACCGAAGTGGTACCTATTTATCTACTTGCAATTTCTTGCTTTCAAACTGCTACGTTGGCAGGAGCTGGGACCAGAGACGGGAGCTCACTCTGTCATGCGGCTCTCGGTTCTCAAACTGCTGAACTACCGACCTTCCGGTCTTCAGTTCAGCGTCTTAACCACTTGAGCCACCGCTCATCTAGTCCAACTTTAATGGTTTGAATGGGTTTTGTCAGGATCAGAAAACGTATTGATTTCGATGATGAACAGCAGAAAAGTAGAAATCACTGTGAATGGGTCTTGATTTGAACATTTTTTTACACTGTACCACTGCTGTTTGATTATTCTTTTGTTATGTCGATTTCCTAGATCAGCTAGTTGGTGTACCTGGTGTAATTCTGTGTCCTATTTTTCCCAAATGGGTCATGCTAAGTCACTGAGGAACATTGACGCAGTAGTTTACCTGAAGTGAACTAAAAAAAATTATTGAGATACAATACGTATACAGAAGAGAAATCATAAAGCCATGCAACAGATCATTACATAGCAATACAATTTATCTCTGTTCCTACAAAACTCAGCCTCATAATCAGTTCTAGCTAGGATTGCCAACAGCGGGTTCAGAAATTCCTTGATATTTGGGGGGCGGAGCCTAGGAGGGGTGGGGTTTAGAGAGGGGGAGGATGTCAGTGGGATTAATGTTTTTCTAAAAGGGTGGCTGAGGTGAGGCTGGAAACAAATGGAATAGACTCCCCACCACCACCTTTCTCTGGAAGAATAGTAGTAGTAGGAGGTTGGATTTATACCTCGCCCTTCACTCGGAGTCTCAGAGCGGCTTACAATCTCCTTTCCCTTCCTCTCCCCACAACACACACCCTGTGCGGTATTTGAGACTGAGAGAGCTCTGAGAGAACTGCCCTTGAGAGGACAGCTCTGGAATAACTTGTGACTGACCCAAGATCACTCCAGCAGCTGCATGTTCTTTGCTGGTGGGAACAGCCCACCCAGAGGCTGCCCCTTTTTGAAGGTCCAGCTCCAAGAGACCAAAAGCCCCCTCCTCCTTGGAGCAAGAACTAATTAGGAAACAGGGTTTGATTCCCCACTCCTCCATATGAAGCCAGCTGGGTGATCTTGGGTCAGTCACAGTTCTCTCAGAGCTCTCTCAGCACCACCTATCACACAGGGTTTCAGTTGCGGGGAGAGGAAGGGAAAGTGATTGTAAGCCAATCCGTGACTCCTTCAGGTAGTGAAGGCCAGGGTATAAAACCTCTTTCTTCTTCTTCTTCTTCTTCTTCTTCTTCTTCTTCTTCTTCTTCTTCTTCTTCTTCTTCTGCTTCTTCTCCTCCTCCTCCTCCTCCTCCTCCTCCTCCTCCTCCTCCTCCTCCTCCTCCTCCTCTACTTTCACAATGCAGGTCCGGTTCTGAACAAAACTATGATCTGCAGGTAGAAACACCTCCAGCAGTATGTGTAATGATAGCTACATGTAGCTTTCCTCAGTGGAGCAAATAGGGGTTCTTTGGGGCTATTTCAAGATGCCAAAATGGTGCTGGGGGAAGGCTGAAGCTGCTCCGGTCTGTGTGGTGCAGCTGTAATCATGATTGGGCCCACATGCATCTGAGAGGCACAGAGGTCCTATCACATTTGATAGAAATGTTTTGTGGTAGGACTTCATACTTTGTGAACTTGGCCCCTGGACAGGAGTCTCATTCAGTGTGTGTGGGCGTGCATGCACATACATTAGGGTGTGCATTCCAGAATCCCCAAGACAAAAATATACATGAAAATGCCTATGGATGAGACCAAAAAATAGACCAAAAGAGGTTAACTCTGATAGTTTTTTATTTGCATTTATGAAAGTTTGGAATGAGCGCCGGGAAATATTTGCTCCTTCCCCCTTCCTGGAAATGGTCATGATGCTTTTGGAATGTGGGGAGAATCTGCATTGTCCAGAAAACATAATTTTGGGTTCCTACATCAGCATCAGTGTGCATCAACTGTGTTACTGAGCCATCTCATGGTACTGACCCCATTTGACATTCACCTTTCCTGTAGTTTTATGACACTTTCCCATGGCTCATGAAATATCTCCCGGGGCCTCACAGGAAGGCACTTGCCTCCAGTGATGTTATACATTCTTTTGCAAGGAAGGAGATCGAAAAGCATAAGAAGCATCAGGAGGCCCACGAGCCACAAGATTTCATTGATTTCTATCTATATCAGATTAAAAAAGTAAGTATCCACCTTGCATATGAAATCAAATACACTCTATGAAAATGTCAATGATGAAGGTAAATGTATTCTTTGAAACCTGTATATCTGTTTTGCTGTATGACCTCTGGGTTCAGAAGACTGAAAGAAGCTCTCCTCTCTGGTCTCTGTTACCCAAAGAGGCAGTCTCCTAATTAGTTAGGGGAATTAGCTTTAAGGAGCTTTAAGGTAACTGGGATTCTCCATCTATGTGTACGGGGATTTTCCCTTAGGAGAATGCTTAAACAAACCAGGTAGATGTTCAACCTGAAAGGTTTTTATTAAGAAAAAGAGAAAGAATAAAACAAAATACACAGAAAGAACACACACAAGAGCTAACTAAGAGAAAACACAGGGTGGAGAGGGGAGAGAGAGATTTCAGGAAGGGTGATAATTACCATTCTTGGAGAGGTCCCTGGAAGCAGCAAAACAGCCAGTGTTTTGTGAAGAGAAGAGAGACCAGCAAAGTTGGGGTGTATGTCAAGGATCCAAGACACACACACAAACACTGCTGGGAAGCAGACTGCCTTTTGGTAAAATGTGCCCTCTGGCAGGTATGACATATCTGCCAGAAAAAAAAAAAACTAACTTAATGGGCTTTCCTGAGTTGGATAATAGATGTGAATGGGGCGTGATGACCTGCGAGTACTGGATAGGAAAAGCTACTAGGTTTGGTGAATAGATGTAAGGAAGTGAGGCTGAGTGTTCATGAGATTAGTCCAAGGTGAGCCAGTAGATTCTTGGGAGACCCATTGTCCTAAATTATTCATGTCTCTCTGGAGGCAGAGAGATGGGGCGTGGAGGGGGCGGTAGACAGTCAGCAATTCTTACATTTCTAAACATGTCCAGGCTTGTTTCTCACTGGCATCCATTTTATGTCATTTTGGGCCAGGCAGTGTCTTTCACTTATGATTTTTGAGGCAATATTTTAGGAAGTGTTTTTATGGTTATGCTAGCTATAAACTGCCCATCAGTGAGGGGAGGGTTCTGTCTGCTAACACCACTGCCATAGTTGCTAAAATGTTATGCATTGCTTACAAGCATTTCAATTGCTCAGAAATTTTTTAACCTGATTGTAGCACTCAAGAGTTGATGGTGCTGTATAGTATTGTTGGAAAGGGAACCGATTTAGCTGTAGAGGCAGAATTTTCCAAGTTTTATCTTCAGATTTGATAGCAACCCAAAACAAAAGGGAGGAAACCCTTTGGACTGAAGATGTGAGGTACAAAGTACCAAAGACTACCATTTTAAATTATGTTAACAATGCCATCAAAATTCCATATACAATAGGACTTCCAGTTTGTGGATTAGCGATGGCGGTCACTCTCCCCAGACCTCGGGGGAGCGATTAGCACATCACCGATATGGAGGGGTGCTACCTTAAGTGGCATCCCCACAGAGCCTTTGCGATAGGCTCCAGGCCAGAGGGCTTTTGAGGGGCAGCCTCTTTGACAGCTCAATGCCGGAGAATCGAGGCTTCCCTCCACCCTGATGGTCCTGTCACTGTGTGGCCTTTGGTTACAAGCTGATTTGACTGGGGCAAGCGCTAGAGTTCAAGCGGAGTAGCGAATGTTGTGAGCGAGGCCAGAGAAATGACCAACAATGAACATGAGTTCAAAATAAATGGAACATTTTAAAAGTGAACTACCCCCCCTGTGGGAAAAGCGGAGTGCAAAGAGGGATGCCTCTTATGCGAACTGACAGATAAGTGTAATGAAGGGGCAGGGGGGGACAAGCAGCGACTTTGATTCGAGAGACTTACGTGAGCACCGACATTGAAGCAACGATTTTTTGAGCCCGTGAGAAGTGGTTTGGAATTGTAAACAATCATATAAAATGGCGGCCTCGCAAGGAAAATTTAAAACAAAACCGGTGGGTACTCAGAGCCCAAAACCAGAAGAGGGAGCAGACGTCATGAAAATGTTAGAGGATATGCTTAAGCTGGTGATGGAGCAACTTGATGGTGTTAACCAGCAACTGACTTCGATGAATCAAAACTTCGCATCACAGCAGCTCCAACTGGTAGAAACGGAGAAGAAGGTGGAGCATGTGACTGCGAGAATTAAAGAGATAGACACCACAGACAAGAAAATGAAGAAAAGAATGGGTGAAGTAACTTCCAAGAAAACTGTTTGTTACAGCTACAAATAGAAAAAGCCAATACGATTCTCAGATTTGAGGGAGTTCCTGAATCGGAAAAACCTGAATCGGAAAAGGAGGATCTGAGGAAGTTACTCAGTGAGATTATCACTCCAGCAATAGGCTCAACAGTGGGTGAAGTAGTAAAAGAGATGGAGACAACCTACAGGGCTTAATCCAATTACATTAAGAAAATAGCCTGCCTGGAGAAATTGTGGTCAGATTCTCAAGAAGACAGACCAGAGATACTATTTTAAAAGCAACTTCAGCAACTCCACTGAAACTGGGGAATACAATCATCAAGACTTTAAAAGACATTCCATTTGAAATTTGCCAAAAGAGGGAAAGCTATAAGGACTTAATTTCTTTTCTTCAAACCAATGGAATTTCGTATAGGTGGGCGATCCCTGAGGGCGTCATCTTTAAAATCAATGACAAAAGAGAAAAGATTGACTCCATTTTTAAAGCCAAGGAATTTTTGAGACATCAGTTGGGATTGGAGGAAGAATCCAAAGATGGAGAATCCAAATCAAATGACTCTGCTACCTCTGAAACGGATGAGGACTGTGCTGTAGAAATGGGTGCGGGTGCAACGAAAGTTACATATGATTTCAGAGATAGAAAACCGAAGTAAAGGCAGAAGGACTCTGAAAATTGCCTTTTGAAGCAAACAACAAGAAGATGCTCAGAAAGTTTTCTCATAACAACTAACATACTAACACTGAAGCTGAGACAAACAAGAACTCTATAAGTATATTGTTGTACTAACACTTTAATTAATAACACTTAGTTTAACACGGATATGATCTCCTCCTCTTGGGTTTTTAGTTTAGTGTGGTTATCTTTCCTTTATCCATAGATGTAGTCCCCTTTTCCTATATTTTCTTTGTAGTTTTTCTAGTCTTATAAAAAATAATAAAAATATCCCTTCGGGGATTAAAAAAAAAAATTAAAATCCATATACAATGCAAATAATATTATTTATATTGCATATGTTGCAAATAATATACTGCAAATAATATTATTTGTATTGCATATAATACAATTAATATTGATATTTATATTTATATTAGTGTGCTGTTACATCACTACCCAGTACTAGGATTGTTAATGTGATTTTATAAATTAAATGCCCATTGTGGGAAGAAATACAACGAGATCTAGAAGGAAGCTCCAGATGAGTGTCCCGACTGTGGGGGATGGGGTGGCAGAGGGAAGTGAAAAATGGAGGGAGGCAAGCCATGTTTCTTTCCTTCTGCTTAGCTATAAAGCAGGGCTCTCTCAAGTCATTTTGCTGCCCCAAGTGGGTAGAATGGGAGGACAGCCTCATGGTAACAGATATGGTTCTCTCCACCTCTGACTTATTTTTTGAGGGGGAGCGGGGTGTTATGCAGTGGCAGCTAAGGTAGAAAAGCATCTCCTCCTGTGCCGTGTTTTCTGGGTTCCAAGGGTCTGGAAAGTAGTTCCATAGCCAATTACACAGTTGCCAACTCTGGGTTGGAACATACTTGTAGATTTGAGGGGTAGAGCCTGGGGAGGGCAGGGTTTGGGGTGGGGAGGGACCTCAGTATGGTATAATGCCATAGAATCCACTGCCCAAAGCAGCCATTGTCTCCAGGAGAACTTATTTTGGTTATTTGGACATCAGTTTTAATAGCTGGAGATCTCCAGATGCCGCCTGAAGGTTGGCTTATGTTAATTTGGGGCTATGCAGTCACAGCTAAGTTAGAAAAGCACCTCCTCCTGTGCCGTGTTTTCTGGGTTCCAAGGGTCTGGAAAGTAGTTCCATAGCCAATTACACAGTTGCCAACTCTGGGTTGGAACATACTTGTAGATTTGAGGGGTAGAGCCTGGGGAGGGCAGGGTTTGGGGTCGTGCTCTGAAGCCCTGACTGCTACGTCACATTGGCTGTCATACAGGGGCCATCTCAGCAGGATATAAGGACACAGAGTCCACCATTTTCTCCAGGGGAACTGATCTCTGCCATCTGGAAAGCAGTTGTAATTCTGAGTGATCTTCAGCCCTCACCTGGAGATTTGCAACCATGGTTTCCCCCAACAGACACTAAGGGGAAATTTATTTTACCTCAGAACATCAACAGCAAACTGTTTAGAATGTTAAGAGGAAAAGGCCAGTGAGGCCGCATATGCAAACGACCTCTGTGTTCCGAGGCAAAGGCGAATCAGGCCACATATGCAAATGACCTCTGTGTTCTGACTGGCTGTGGGTGGGAGAGGAAGAGCAAACTGTTTAAAATGTTGGAGGCAGGACTCAGGCAAAGCAGCCAGTGGATAGGGAGACCCTCTGAATGACAGATCAGAGATCGAACTGATTTTGGAGTGTGTTGGAATGTTCAGGGGAGTCCATGACCAAAATAGAATTATATATACTGGAGGATTATCTCAGCCGCCCTCCTGGTGCCACACACAGTTATACTCAGGGCTCTTTCTGTAGCAGGAACTCCTTTGCATATTAGGCCACACACCTCTGATGTAGCCAATCCTCCAAGAGCTTACAGTAGCCCCTGGATTGGCTACATTAGGGGTGTGTGGCCTAATATGCAAAGGCGTTCCTGCTACAAGAAGAGCCCTGGACTCCTGTGGCCTATATGTTACCATCCTGCCATCATGTTTTATTGCTCTGTTGTACCCTGCCCTGAGCCCGCTTGTGGGGGAAGGTGGGCTGAAAGGCAAATAAATAAATGATTGCAATATACTTAGTTATTGTATATCATTACTGGTTTCTAGGTGGTTTATTTTACTTTCCCCATATCTGTATTTTGTACCCTTCTGTACATCACTTCTTCAGATTCTTAAGAACCTGTGTGTATCAAGCATCTCAGAAAGTCTCTAAAAAGTCTGTATGTGTGTGCTAAGACCGTCTCTGCAATAGTGAAATGTTAAGTCCTGAACTTAACAAATAGTCAGAGAGTGATTTCAGCCAAAGACTCAAGTTTATTCTCTTCACGATCAGTTCTCCAACACGGTACAACATCTGATAGCCCGAACAGTTTGTCCATTGAAACTGTTCGGTATTTAAACATTCCCGGCTAATATAGCCACTCCTACTTTACAGATAACAACCTATCAGGTTGATCGCATAAGGACCAATCATACACGTTCCCGCTTCCAGCTTGCTTGAACGTGATTGGACACAGTAGTCTTGGACTTGAATCCCTGTCCAAGACGAAGCTTAACATACCTTCCCAATGGGATGTTTCACACACATCCAAACGTATTCATGCAGCATCTGAATACATTACAGAAATTCCCCGTTTTAAAAACTGTGCATTATGTGAAATTTTCTGCAGTAGATTTTTTTCCTCACTAGGTGCAAACCTGAGGTTTTCTCCTTCTTAGCCCACATTTTTGGAACTTGCTAAATGAAAACACGGGGTAAGGAGGAGAAAATATCGAGTTTACGCCTGGTGAGGAAAAATCTACTGCAAAACATTTCACCTAATGTGCAGTTTTTTAAAATGGAAATGCAGAGAATTTCACTACTGCGGAAATAGTCTAAGCGCCATCAACTTGTTTCCAACTTATGGTGACCCTAGGCCTGCATACTTCTAAAAGAAAAACCAGGTTTTCCGGAGCCAACTAAAACAGAACGTGGGCCGAGTTCAGACTGGCACTTTGGCCCAGCAGTCAAATGTTTCAGGAGCATTTCAGTAGTGGATTAAAGGGGCGGGTTCACACAGGCACATCTGTCAGGCATCCCTCAGCCGTACTCAAACCGTCTTGTGTCGCTTCCCTCCCGAGTTTAAAAGGTACCAGGTGAAAGTGGTAGCAAACCATGTGTAGAGCGGGTTGATTCCGGTTCCCTAATGTGTGAATGCAAGCACCACTAAGGCGGGAACAACCCGCAGTCATTGATAATAGGCGCTGGCTGTTTCCATGGCAGGCACCCATGTGCCCATGCGCCTATGTGCATAGGCACATGCAGCGGAGCACTGAAACAGCTGCTAACAGCCCACCAGGGGCGGGCCAACAGTGCGAACGCTCCCTTGCGCTTCCTCCACAGTATCCTCCTACTTCATTTGCTGCAGTGTGAATGGGAATACCGCGAACAAGCTGTTCCTGGTCTGTTCCGGGTCTTCTTTGCCACAACTCCCTAGCGCAGTGATGGTGAACCTTTTAGAGACCAAGTGCCCAAACTGCGACCCAAACCCCACTTATTTATTGCAAAGTGCCAACACGGCGATTTAACCTGAATACTGAGGTTTCACTTTAGAAAAAACAACTCATACATTAACTTAAGATGATCCAAACAAAGTAAGGAAAGCAATCCCTAATGCTTTCATTTACTTAAAATTATTTGGCAGAGAATTCGACACTTTAATTATGGTCTGGGCCTGGCTGGGGCGATGGCACACGTGCCCACAGAGAGGGCTCTGAGTGCCACCTCTGGCACCCATGACGTTGGTTTGCCACCACTGGCCTAGCGCTTCAAATTGCCAGTCTGAACTCAGCCGTGGTCTCTGCAAAATTCAGATGCAGAATATGAAGATATATACTTTTACCAAAAACCTAATTCTTTCACTATTAACCTAATCATTTATTTATTTATTTATTTATTCGATTTTTACCCTGCCCTCCCTGCCAAAGCATGAAGAAAGTCACAGTAGAAATTGTTTAATAAATAAAAAAATATACAATTAATGAAATGGAAATTACAAATTAGTTTTTTTTCTGAGAGATTTCAGCTACTGTCACTCAGTGGAATGATTATAATATTGATTTTAGAAAAACCTTTTAAAGTGTGACTGGCTGGCTAGCCACGGGTCACTGACCATTCTTTTGTTCTTAGATTTTTTAAATTCTTTATGTGTTGTGTTCTTGTGTCTATCTATCTATATTTTCCCCATGACAGAATGGTTGTATTTATGAAATTTTCTTCAAGCACAAGGACACATTGGGTCCTTAACAGTTAATAAATAGGAAGAGGAGAAGGAGATTGGATATATACCCCACCCTTCACTCAGAGTCTCAGAGCAGTTTACAAACTCCTTTCCCTTCCCCTACCCATAACAGACACCGTAGGTGGGGCTGAGAGAGCTTTCAGAGAACTGCTCTTTCAAGGACAGCTCTGACAGAACTATGGCTTGCCCAGGGTCATCCAGCAGGTGTAAGTGGAGGAGTGGGGAATCAAACCCGGTTCTCCAAGATTAGAGCCCGCACACTTAACCACTACACCAACCTTTTCCATGTGTTTTTCATATTTTGTTAATTGATGGATGGATATTCTTTGTTTCTTCTTAACAGTATTTGATTTGCATTGCACTCTTTGCTCCTCAACATTTTGTCAGTGTTTATTTTGGCTGGCAAAGCATGCTTGGATGTATGGGTCAAATTGATGCCTGGGTAAGTTTCTAATAGAATGTGACTTTGGGTGTCGTCGTTTCTGGTCTAAGACTTTCTCGCTACATTGTGTAGAGCCTTTATAACCATGGCTGCAGAGTCAAAATGCTTAGAATTGGTTGAAACTCCTTTCTCACTTTTTTGTTGTCAACTACAGAGCAGGATTGACCCCGACTCTACTTACAATGAAGACAATCTGACTCAGTGTATTTTCGACCTCTTCGTCGCAGGAACGGAAACAACAGCCTTGACATTGCGATGGGCATTGCTCCTCATGGCAAATCACCCAGATATCCAAGGCAAGAGACACTTTTGTGTTGAATCAAGGAATGCCCTTGATTCTTTTTTTTTCATATTAAGTAGCTAATTACCAGTACAGCCCTACCCATTAGTTTGTTTGTTTTCATATTTAAAATGTGCTGCTGCATTGCCCAGATAAGTCTCCCTTAATGTTTTGGGTTGCTGACCCAAGCCTAAAGCTTGATGTATATTGAACATGTGATTGGTTTCACTGAATCATTAACTTTATAAAGGCAAATGCCATGGGCTTGCCAACCTTGTGAAGGGAAATTCCTGGGGATTTTTGGATGGAGCCTGTGGAGGTCAGGGTTTTAGGAGGGGAAGGTTTATTGTCATAGAGTCTACCCTCCAAAGCAACCATTTTCTCCAGGGGAACTGATCTCTGTAGCTGGGATATCAGTTTTAATTTCAGGAGATTACAAGTCTGCCCCTGGAGGTTGGCAATTGTAAAACGTAGTCTCCAGACTAAAGATGCACTTTAAAATATTTTCCCAGAGAAAGTCCATAAGGAGATCGAAGATGTTTTGGGTTCCTCTCGAACATTCAGCTATCAAGATAGGAAGAAACTGCCATATACCAATGCTGTGATTCATGAGATCATGCGTTCCCAATATATCTTATTATTTGGTGTCCCCAGACAATGTACAAAGGATGTGAACATATTTGGTTTTCTCATTCCAAAGGTACAGGAAATTCTTATGATTGCACTTCTGGATTCTAAGAGCAATATCTATAAGAGATAGCACTTTGTATTATATATATGTCTGTGGGGGGTGTATGTATGTATATAAACACCTTCCTCTTCAGCAATTTTTGAAGGCTACAGACCTGACCCCTGTTCCAGAAATGATATCAAATAATACAGGGATTATTGTGTTAACTAGGAATGGACATGAACCACATTTTTGCAGTTTGTTTTGGTTTGTGGCTAAACCACAAACCGAATCAAAAACTGATACGAACTGGGAGGTTTGTTCACAAACCGAACCAGTTTATATTGGTTCATGACCCCTGCTTTCTGCTCCCTCCCCCCGCTCAGCTGTTTTTCACTGGAAGCAAAAAGCAGGGGTTTCCTCATTAAAGGTGGGTGGAGCAGAAAGTAGGCATTTAAATGGTTTGGAGCCATTTAAACCTTTGTTTTCTGCTCTTCACAAACCACCATGAACCACCACAAACTGCCTAAAAATTAGTGGAAGTTCGTGGTGGCTCTGCAGTCCACAAAACACGAACTGGCTGAAATTTGTCAACTTTCATCTGTGAGCCAGTCCATCCCTATCTTTCATGTCAACCCCAATCTAACTTGCCCCATTTCTGTTGATCTATTTGTATTAGTTCCTTTCCATTTCATTCAAAAACGCATCTAATGTTCGGATTACCAAGTGTATCCAAAGTGTTCACACATTTAACTTGTGTTTCTTAAAAGCTTTTCTCAGCATAAATGCTGCAGTACAAAGGAGTGATAGCACTATACAAAGCTCTCCTCACAGTGGGGCCTTTTGGTTTCCCAACGAAGGCAAAGTTGCCTACCAGACTCAAGAAGGAAACCCAGAAGCAAAACAAGATATGATGTTTTGTTTTATCAGTGTGAATTGATGGATTCATGCTTAGAAATTGAGCCTTCATTGATGAAAGAAGCTGTGGTTCTCAAGGTCCAAGATATTAAAACATGTATACATGGATAAGAGCCAGGGCCAGTCTGGGGGTTCTGCTGGGCCCATAACCTGTTAGGGTTAAGTGATGTGGTTAGTCCAGTTACCACGAGTTAGCAGGGTGCTTAAATAAAGCTACAAATACAGGAGCATCATTTTACCAGGTTACTCAGCTACTCAGAGCCATGTTGCAAGTTTAAAAGATAAATACTTCTCTCTTTATTTGAGAAGTACACTTAGCATAGGAAACAGCAGAGACAGGAATGAGTATTAACTTACTAGCTAAAGGATGAAAACAGATGGCAAGAGGCCCAGCTGCCTCATGGTGCCAAGAGAGGACTGCATATCTCTCTCATGGTGCGTGCAGGGAGAGAGATCATCCCCAAGTGAATGAGAGAGAACAGAAGGAAGGGGAAATGGTCCCTGAGAACACAACCTGCATTTCAAATGGGACAGTGGCAGAAGAATAAACACAGGAAGAAAGGTCAGTGTGCCTGCCTAGCTATTTAGCCTCTCTTGGCATGAAGTCTGGATATCTGAGACAGGGGACATTGCATCTCGAACTTCCAACAGGTTCCAGGAGGGCCATTTGGCCTGGGCCTGAAGCTCTAACAGGGTAACATATTTGTTTTCATTTTTCATAATTTTTACTTTGGCTTGGGTGCAGGAAAGGCTTGGGTGCAGGAAAGCTAGGAGTGGCTTGGGCAGTTCTGAAGCTTTGGGTAAGGGGCTGGAAACTGTAGGGTTTCCAGGTCTCCCACTGTAGGAGGAAACCTCCTGTCAGCAGCCCACCAACTCAGTAGGCCAGAACTGTAAAATAAGGGGGAAATGCCCACCATAATGAACCTGGTTGTGATAATCACACAACTCTAGTCTTTGGTGAAAACTTGATGGATTTACCATCAGGTTTCCACTGAATTCTAAAGCGGCATGACCACTTCCCGGTTCAACCCAGAAATGATGCCATGCCCCCAATGTGATGGCATCAACCATACACTGAACATGAGTCAACAGTGTGATGCGGTTGCTAAAAAGCCAAATGTGATTTTGGGCTGTATCAACACAAGTATAGCGTGAAGTGGTACCACTTTGCTCTGCATCTGTCTTTTAAAATGTATTCTAATATGATTTATTGTGTTTACCTGGCCAGTGTTTTTAATGTTATTGTACATCGCCCAGAGCCCTGTGGTTACATGAATGGGGTGATTCATACATTAAATTTATTTATTTATTTATTTATTAGACAAATAGCCTGCCCTCCCCACATTATAGAGTCAGGACCAGTGTTCCCTGTAAGCTGAGTTAGTGTGAGCTGGCTCACAGTTTTTTAGCCTCCAGCTCACACATTTTTGTCTTAGCTCAGGAAGGGTGGCTCCAGAGCGAACTAATTTATGCAGTAGCCAAGTCGCTTGCTCACAATTCTAATGCCAGCAGCTCAGAAAGTGGAATTTTTGCTCACAGGACTCCACAGCTTAGAGGGAGCATTGGTCAGGACGGATAACAACATATACGTATCTGCAATTAATGCCGATTTACAATGTTAAAAACATGTTACAATAATCAGTTTAGAATCCATAAAATCATCATCCTTATTTCATAAATAAATAAATAAATAAATAAATAAATAAAATTAAAGTTTGATGTTGCTGTCCGTACGCATCCTGAGCCAACAGTTTCATCTTTGCAGGAGGCCCAGATATTTCCAGATCTACGCTCTGTTCTTCTTGATCCTAAGCAATGGGAGAAACCTCAGGAGTTCAACCCCAATCATTTTTTGGACCAGGATGGAAGATTTGTAGAAAGAGAAGCATTCCTTCCATTTGGTGCAGGTAAAGGCAGAACTCAGAATTCACATAGGATTGATAGCCATGCTTATGTAGTTGTTCGAAGGAGAAAAAAGCCAAAGGAATATTTGTTCCCCTTGCGGGATGTTCTGAGTAATCACTCCTTACCAAAATCTTATGTCAAATATGTAATGTTTTGTGACAGAAGAAGAAACGACTGGAAAATATTCTCCATTGGATATAGCTTAGCAATAATGAGAAACTGATTTTTATTTTTATTTTTGCATAGTATCATAGAGCTCTTACATTGACATCTCATATCATCACAGCACTCTTGGACAGAGTCAGACCATTGGTCTAGTATTATACACTCTGACACCAAAATGCCATTTGCCGACCCACTGCCAAAGTGGGGGAGAAGGAGATGCTGAGACACCACTCAACCCCCACACAATGCAAGAAGACAACATCCAACTTTCTGGATTGAAAATGATGACAACTTTATTGTTTACAGCAGCTGCAAGAGCCTTGGTGCAGCATGAGGCAAACGGATCCAGGCATTGGCCAACCCGCCTGCTGGCCAATGGAAACCCCCGCCCCCAGCCCACCTGCTGGGGGGGGTTATGATGAACATACAAAATTTATTTAGGTGTACACATTTTAAAAAACTTAAGACTCATTTAAAATATTCACAATCAGACCTAAAAAACTTCTCAACATTCATACATAGATGGGTTAGTGCTGTGCAACTGAACCAAACGCGTTTCGGCCCCAAAGGGCCTTCCTCAGTGGTCACAATCCAAAATACAAAGTTGACATAGAGTCCAAAAAATATTTACATAAGATGTTAAATATATATGCAGTATAAGGCCAGATGTTATGTCCTTATATATTTATATGTATATTGCTGTTCTATAGGATAGGCCTCAGGTATGGCCAATTAAAGTCCACTAATAATTCCAAATCTGGTAGCATAAACTTGCGTGAGTTGACTGTATGTCACTCCATCCTGTACAAATGGATCCAGGCATTGGCCAACCCGCCTGCTGGCCAATGGAAACTCCCGCCCCCAGCCCACCTGCTGGGGGGGGGGTTTAACCAGGGGATGGCAGGATGCTAGATTCCACGTGGACGGTAGCTACTGTGTGGTCTCCCCTGCCCCTTGAGAGTGCCTGGACAGCTCCTAAGCTGGGCATGCCCTTTGAAGCCCTCACCTCAAAATCCCTTAAGGGGATCCCCCAAATTTGAGGAAACAGGCACGCGGGCCATCTTTCCCCTGAACTGGATCTGGCCCCGTGCTGATACCGCCAATGCAGTTGTGACAGAAAAGAAACAGAACAGGTGTATCCAAAAGCCCAACAGGAACAAAAACACCCGATGAGAGACACCTGCCACACAAGCATAAAAGTGAGAGCAGGTGGATTGGCAAAGGCACGAGGTTGGCTGAGGCCCACGTGGTGCAGCTGGCCTTTAAATCCAGGCTGGGCCCACACCCACCAGCCAAGATGGGCCACACCTGATTGGCCAGGCCGGGGGGTGGTGGAGAGCATTGCTTGGCCACAGAGGCCTCTCTGGCTGATTGGCAGCCACGTCACCCAAGCCCCAGCCAAAATGTCACCTCCCCCCCCCCCCCTTAAGGTAAGGTAAAGGTTTCCCTTGCTCGAAAGCCAGTCGAATCCGACTCTAGGGTTGCGGTGCTCATCTCCATTTCAAAGCCGAAGAGCCAGCGCTGTCCGAAGACGTTTCTATGGTCATGCGGCCGGCATGACTAAACACCAAGGCGCATGGAACGCTGTTCCCTTCCCACCGAAGTGGTACCTATTTATCTACTTCCAATTTCTTGCTTTCGAACTGCTAGGTTGGCAGGAGCTGGAACTAGAGATGGGAGCTCACTCCATCATGCGGCACCCGGGTCTCGAACTGCTGAACTACCGACCTTTCACAGCCTGCAGTTCAGCGTCCTAACCACTTGAGCCACCGCAACCCCCCCCCCCTTGCAGGCCTGCAAATGTGGCCCAAGGGAAATCTGGGTCCCTAGCATGTGTCAAGTTATGGGAGAAACAAAGTAAACAGGATTATAGATGCAAGCTCTGGAAATCTGAGAGCAGACCTTGCTTCCTTTCTATATATTAAGCTGTTCTAAGACAGGAAGCAGTGCTGATCTCCCCAAAAGGGCTGGCAGTGATTCTCCGTTCTGTTCACCACAATCCTATTCCAGCAGTTTGGCAGGGGAAAGGGCAGTCCCCTAAACAACCAGCTTTTCTGCCTTCTTTTGTTGACAAGCTCGAGCGTGTCCAGAAGAGGGCAACCAGGATGGTTGAGAGGGTTGGAACCCAAGTCTTACGAGGAAAGGCTGAAAGTGTTGGGTCTGTTTAGCCTGGGAAAGAGAAGGCTTAGAGGGGATGTGATTGCAGTCTTCAAGTATCTGAAGGGCTATCATGTAGAAGATGGAGTGGATCTCTTCTCTCTTGCTCCGGATTGCAAGACTAGGTCTAATGGGTGGAAATGACAAGGGAGTCGTTACCGACTAAATATCAGAAGAGACTTCCTAACTGTCAGAGTGGTTGAGCAGTGGAACAGTCTGCCTTGGGAGGTGGGTGGATGATCCTTCGTGTTAAGTCCGGCGCTTAACAATGAGTCGGAGAGTGATTTCAGCAAAGACTCAAGTTTATTCAGCTCTTCGTTCACTTCTTCGACACGGTACAACATCTGATAGCCCGAACAGTTTGCCCATTGAAACTGCCCGGTATTTAAACATTCCCGGCTAACATAGCCACTCCCACTATACACATAACAACCTATCAGGTTGAGCGCATAAGGACCAATCACAAACGTTCCCGCTTGCAGCTTGCTTGAATGTGATTGGGTCGTGAGTCTTGGACTAGGATGCTCTGTCCAAGACGAAGCTTAACATTGCTTCCCTATGTGATGATTCACATAAAACCTCCTGTACTCATGGCAGCTATGAATACATTACAGGACCCATGCAGATACTTATAAGAGCAGGCTTCTCAACCAAAGAGCTGAGTTTCAAGTAAGGAAACCAATAATTAACAGGGAACCTCAAGGCCCATATTGGGGGGGGGG